>NC_142517.1:154482500-154635000 GCF_057876585.1 Rhinolophus sinicus | reverse complement strand
AATCATTCATGCATAGGTAATTGCCCCAGTGAGATTCCTTGATCTGCATGTGTGATTGCAATTTATAAATACCAATTGGGTAATTGCTGGGAGAGGTTTTAAAAGCAAATGTGTCTAATGCATGGTTGACACATTGTGTTCCCATTTGATTATATTATTTACAATATTAATTAACCTGATATTTTTTCTCCCATCAAGGGCAGCATTAGGTTTACCTAATGCTCAGCAGCGTGACCAGTGCGTGATTTTGCCTGGGAGAAGGTGGGGGAAGAAGATTAGCTCTTTCTCTAATATATTATCCTCCACAGTGCTATGTAAAACCCCTATGCTGGGCTAATGCACGGAGCTCAAATTAGGTCATAATCATGACTGCCTAGAATACAAAGTTGAGAGCTTTTTTTTTGTTTGTTTGGTGTCAAACTCCCGCTTTCATTTCCCTTTAATAAACTTGATCTTAGAAGTAAGATGGGAAAAATTTTGTAACAAGAGGTACACAAAACTCCTACATTCATTATATGTTATAGAAAAAATAATCCATTAAAAATTGTCATTAGTGATTTACAGGGGATAAGATAAATTAAAATCCCTTTAGCAGACGTTTTCCCTTTGCAGACAGTTTCAGGCCTAATGTCAAAAGAGAACATTTTATATTCATGCATTTGTGCCCTTTGCATTTCCATTACCAATAATTCGCAACTGGATATTAAAACAACAAAAACAAAAAACTGCTGCCTAATCATATGAGTGGTTCATTTGGAGAGCAAATGAGAAGATTATTCCAATATCATGAAGCAGATTTGAATATATCCAATGTAATTGTACCCTTTCCTTTTGGAAGTCACTCCCATAGGCCTCCAAAATAAGAGAGAAAAAGGAATTTGTGTGGCTTCCCTGTAGAAGCTTCATGCTTCTTGTGTCAGTTTCTACATAATTCCAGTCAGAGCTTGGGAATCAGAGTAGACCCTCAAGGCATTTTATCTGTGTGGTCTGCATATCCATACCTCAAGTGTGCTTTCTAAAAGCAGACTATAAATGCCCAGGGAATCAAAGCGTTTGAGAGCATCTTCCTACCACATTGTGGTATGAGGCCCTCTGAGGAAGCCAGCAGTCTTGGTGATCTTTACAATAGCAATTTACCCTCCCTCTCTCCTACGTATATTTAAGACAAACAGCTGAGTTGAATGAAAATGGGCCTTGTTTATGCCAAGTATGGAAAAGAGAAGGAAAACTGTTATTTGGATTTTTCCTGTTTTAATCTCTCTAATATTGGCTGGGGAAATGTCTAGAAAGACACTGCAATTGCACTGGTTGTTTATATTTAGATTAGGTAAGGATCACTTTAAAAGTGTAGCCTTCTTAGTTATCACAACAAATTTAATAACAGATTGGTTCACAAATCAGCTGGCGTGGAATCGAGATTAGAAGGGACCCATATATAATTAAATCCATCTACAGATCTCTATCCGAAGTAGAATTACAGATAGTAGAAATGAGATAGTAAGTAGAAATGAGATAGTAAGGATGTGTAGTACCACACTCTACATGCTGATAATGATTCAGTGTGATACCGACGGCTAAAACACATGCATAAGAAAACTGAGACTTTTTAACTAGAGGGTGTAATTTTGCTAGTCATTTTTTATTGTCCATTCTTTCTACTTCTATACGTGCTAAAGATAAGAGGACTTTGGGAGAGTTCACGGATGTTTATTTTATATTCCTCTTTAAATTTATATTGTCATTTCTCCAAAGATTTCAAAGGACTTTTCTAAAACTTATGGGGCCATAATGAACATCACTAACAGGAATTCAAAGGAAGAAGAAGAACAAAGGAAGAAGAAGAGTAGTATAAAGTACCTGAGGTACCTGAATGAAAAAACAATCTTTTCTCTGCATTGACCCATACACTATTTTGTCATTTTTAAATTGAATAATGTAGTTTATACACTCCAAATCTTGAAAAACCATTTATATATCATCAGTACTTAACTTTGAAATGACAGCATCTCTCTCTATCAGGACTGGTTCTAGGTAATTGGGATGAAAGGCTGATTTGTGGTTCACCATTAGGAGCAAAACAATGCTGTCATCACCAAGCACCTCTCTCTAGCAATTCCTTATTGTATTTGCTTTTATGGCTTAAGAAAGTATTACCAGAAGACTCCTATTATCGGAGAAATATTAAATTAATAATTTAGATCCCATTGATACATCAATTAAAATGCATTAAACACTTAGCATGTATTCCACAAAACACTAGGTACAACAGTATTTGTGAAAGGAATGAAATTATATTAATAATTCAAAACTCATGTAATCTAATTTTTCTCACGCAATAAGTACCGACCATAGATAACACATAGGTAATATAGTTTAATAATGTTTTCCCCTTTAATTTGTAGCTTAAATTTTTATCATGATTCTCTGTGCCTATCCAAGTTTGAGAGCTCTTGTTATTTGACTACTCACATTGTAGTCAACTGTTGATCTATTTTCAGATGATTTTGAATATAAATGATGCTTCAAGTAGTAAGTGTTATCTTTGGATTATCAAGATTTCTTCCTTAGTAGTAATTGCAAGTAGTGCCTGTTGCTCACATTTAAAATTCACCTTGATTTGATGGTACTCTCAGGTACAATTTCCACTCTCCCATTTTGGAGAGCTTTTTTACTATAAATAATTTTTAAAACACAGAATGAGGTGATTTGACCCATTTTGTTATGTATATAATTTAACCTTCAAAAGATTATGGTCTATGAAGCAAACAGGTTAATAGGAAGGTTTTAAAAAGACATTTTTTCATCTGATGGGACATAATCATACCTAAGGAGCTGTTATGGTCCATTGTATAAATCCTTCAAATTCATGGACTACTGGCCCAAAACACAGTAATGGATCCTGCAGAGCATTGAAAATCTATCATGTTAATATAGCTGCTGCATATGCAGAGTATGAAGTTTATTCTCTCACCCACACCTTGGAGGATTTGTATGTAATTCTCATATTAATAGGCCTGATTCCTGTCCCCCATATGGGATACTTTGCCAAGCCCTTTACACGCTAAGTAAAAACATCTTCTCAGGATTTGCACTGAAACCAATGAAGACAACATATTCCTGTAAAACACTGCCACGTCTAACAAAAATATTTGCTTGTTCAGAATTCCCAGAGGAATCACACCACTTCATGTTGATAAAGCAACAAAGAGCTTTTTTAAAGTTGTTAGTTTACAAATCAGCACCTGAAATCATTCAGTTGTATCCAGCTAAATGCCAAAGTACCGTCCCTTCAAAACTCCTTTTATTGATTTTGACAAGAATAGTTTTGTTCTGAACACATATGTATATTTCTACTCTTATAGACTGATGGGCTTTTTTGAAAAGCCTAAGATGCTCTCTATTACATCTTCTCAATTTCTCTTAGTAGTATTTTCTTCCTTTCTTCACAGAGCTGTAAAAGCAAGGCTATAGGCAGCACTATTTTATGGTCATTCGGAATACAGATCGGCAATGTCAGAGAATCCTTGATCCTAATCTGTATGTATGTCCTTAGCTGCGCAGACATAATAGGGACTAAAATCTGGGGCCAATGTAGAGTATAGTCAAGTTTATAAGCGCCCCCTGCCCCAACTCTTAAGCCCTCTGATGGAGTGGTGGTAGTGGTTGAAGGAGTATTGTACACAGGTCTACTCTAACTAGAAAGGAACATTATCTTGGCCTTGCTCAGCCACCAGCTGTAGGGTGCCATTGGAAGAGAATGACCTTGAGCAAGGCAGCTTGGGCAGGTCCTGAAGGACCTGACAACCGGAGGCTGCTTGAAGCTTGAAGCAATTCTTCCCTGAGTGGACATTTAGGAGATGCATCGTTGTGTCTACAACACACAATTCCTTGCACCACTTGAATCAATTTCTCTGTATATAGGGGGTCCAGCAATCCCCACAATGCTAAAGTATTTCCTTTACCCAGTGAACAGTTTTGCAATCCCTTGCATACTCTCCTAATTTTGTCATACAGGCAGGTTAGGTCTTGTAACTCTTTTGGAGTATAGTCTCATGCCATTCTTTCAGACCCAGAATGTCTCCAGCTGATTCAACCTTACTTATAACCTATCACAAGGAGGGTGAATGGTGGCAGTTCCTGAGAGAGACAATGTTGCCTTGCAGGGGATAAGCCTCTGCCTTGTCTTCCAGTGTAGGATGTAGGGAGAGGTAAACTTTTCCTACAGACTAAGAGGGTTTAGAGGAGTCTGGGACCCAAAACTGTGGGGAATCCACCCAGATAATTTTACCTCTAGTGTCAGATTCTTGGGGTTGTATCCTGACATTGACATAACAGACTTGCCTTGGTTGGGGGCTTAGCTGTATGGAAGTTCCGCCACTTGGCCTAGTACATCCTGAGCTTGGTTCTCAGCCTTCTTTTCACTCCAGTTGAAGGTTTTGGGAGATTCCTTATATGCAACCAAGAAGACACTGACTTCTATACTTTATCAGTCTCTGTCAGCTATTCATTGTCTCTCGCAGAGTGTCAATGTGGCTTAGTAGCAGCCATCCCATCCCCTTATCCCTGTTGTTACTGTTTTCATCCTATATATGAAACACTGACACACTGTGTGCTTCTATGCATTCTCTTCAACCAGAAAAGTTTTAATAACGGGACCACCACCTTGTGCCAATGACTGTCTGTGCTCCATCCACCACCAGTGATGGGTTCTCATGATCACCTTCTGTTGCTTTCTCAGACCATTCCCAGAAAGAACTGTCATTGGTTAGGTCTTCTAGATGCCAAGGGGAAACAGAGTTTGAGATGGAAAATATGTTTTAAGGATCATCCTGGGTTAAGCAAGAAGGAATAAAGTGGGGTTGGGCAGAAGAAATGGTCACTGTGATTTAGGTGGGACAGCCACAGCTGCATTGGCAGGGAGATATGGAGTAAGGCTTGCCCTTTGCAGAGTCCTGCATGGATTGCTAATGCCCAGATATTGACATTTCCACCTAGTTCAATGTAGGTACCCAAGAAAAGTATAACCTTGGGGGAAAGGGATCTCTGCAGCTGGGACAGAACACTAAAGAAGTTAACAGTGGAGAGAGTAGGCTGACAACACTCCCCATAGCTGTACAGAAGGTACTTTCTTGAACAGGGTTTTGGGCAGTGCATCTGTGTGTCTAGCACATCACATAAGACTATTTATGGAGTGAAGACCAAGTTTCCGCCACAGCAAATGTATAGCTGGTATTTCTTTCATAAGTAATATATGAGCCACAAAATCAGTCTGTTTGTCTGTCTGTCTGTCTATCTATCTATCATCTATCTATATGATCTATCTCATCTATGTATTAGGTGAACAATGAAATAATTAACAGAAAGCAATGTGGAAAGAATGGCATATTCAAACAAACATGTTAGCAAAATTGACTATTTAGAAAAAGAATCAATTTTCATATTCACTCTATGTTACTCATTCAGAAATGTAAGGTTTTAAAGAATTAAGTGTTAAAATTAAACCATAAAAATAAAATACATTTTAATATATAGCTGATTTCAGAATACATTTGCAGCATCTAATACAGTGGTGGAGTAGACAGTTACCCACACTATTTACTTATATAATTATGACTCCCTATATATAAACGTGTTTAAGAATACAGAGATGGAATAAAAAGAAAAAAATTCCTAAGATATTAGTATAAGAAATTATGAAACTCAAGACATCGTATATTGAGGCTAGTGTATTTCATTGTTGACATCATCATTATTGAATAATGTCTTTAACAGTTCTAGAATGAGGAAAAGCAGATGATTTTCAAGCACATCAAGTACTTAGATTTCTTGAATGTTTTTCTGGGGAAACCGTGAGATGTACTGCTGTGAATATGGTCATTCCCGTCACCTTTCTCCTCTCCTCTCCTCTCCTCTCCTCTCCTCTCCTCTCCTCTCCTCTCCTCTCCTCTCCTCTCCTCTCCTCTCCTCTCCTCTCCTCTCCTCTCCTCTCCTCTCCTCCCTTCCCCTCCCCTCCAGTCCCCTCCCTTCTCCCCTCCCCTCCTCTCCCCTCCCCTCCCCTCCCCTCTCCTCTGCTCTCCTCTCCTCTCTTGCCCTCTCCTCTCCTTTCCTCTCCCCTCCCCTCCTTCCTCTCCCCTCTTCTCTTCTCCTCTCCTCTATGCACTTTCTCTTGCTCTCTTTCTTTTATAAGTAGGTAGACTCTTACTAAAATAGGACTAGTTTCTAGACATAAATGTTACAGAAAGAACCAAAAAGAAAAAATCAATATATTTGAAGTCATTGTCAAATTATAGGAGAAGCTAGAGAGATAGTTATGACAAGTGTAACAAAGCAAGGTTTAATAGTCTTACTATGCAAGACATTCTTCCAAATTCATAAACAATATAATAAAACCCATTGTCAAAAATAAAAGAAGACATAAAAACTCCATAATAAGATATTTTGTTATTCATCTTTTATTGTTACCGGGGTATTTTGTTTATCTCCTATTTTAGGCTAAATATTATACTGTGAGTAGCGTCAAGTTTTGCATTCTATTACTTCTCTAAGATTGTTTCCACATTTTCACAAGAAAAATGGAAAACAACTCTGACCTTTCACTCTAAGTTAGTGTTGTGACTGCTCATCTATTAATGTTTGGATTTGAATTAATATTTAGGTTTGCAGCATGTAATAGAGTACGGGAGCAGACATTTACCTATAGGTCGTACTTCATGTAATTATGACCGTACGTGCAAATCTAAATGGTCAGGAGAAGAAAATCTGAACTCAGCGTCACAAACCACTGTCTGAAGTGTTCAGATAACTGAGTTATCCAGTTCATTTCTTAAATACTTCCTTTTACTTTGTAATTTTTGCCTTGGATAACTGCTGAACAAAAATTATCATCTAAATTAAGGGAGGACAATGAAATTGCTAGTGGCAGAAAGAACCCCCCCACCCCCCACCCCCCACAAACCCCGTGCTGTTGTACATTCAGATACATAAAATGGGAGGAATGTCAGGAACTCTTCAGACCTGGGGCTTTTTCACTTGGACGAGAAGGCTTGTGGTGTGTTCCCTTTTTTTCTTGTCTCCTCACGCGCAGAAGCAGGTAAGGTATTTCTTATCTGGGCATAATGCCAATTCTCTTTTCAATTGCTCCTGAATACGCTAGCTGTTTCTAAAACATGGCCCCTCAGTGGGACCCAGAAGCTAAGTCTATGGGAGATCCTCCCCTGCCAGGCACCAGCAGGAGCTCCTCCATCCTGGCTCTTTCTAGAATGTGGCTGTTGATCTCGTCAGCCTAATGCTCTGAATTGTCTTCAGGATGTCATTTTCCACAGACTGCAAGGAGCTCACGTGCTGTTACTTATTTGGCGCTAAGGTCGTAATCACATCTTGCCTGTCAAGCATATGTATGATCAAAAAGGTGTGCCCCTGATCATTTATGTTCCTGCTGTAAATCTGCTTTCTGGCCTTCCAGCTGATCTCATCAGGAGTCAACCTGGAGCAGCACTTCCAGACACTTATATTGTAACCCTGTGTGGGGTATTGGCCTTTTCTTTGGGTGAATCAGGGCATACACACTGCCTCAGCAGATTTATATAGACAGTTATTGAGATCAACAAGATCTTCTTCTGCACGATGTTCAGAAATTACCCAGTTGAAATATTAAAAATGGTATTTTCTCTGGCTTGGTATGAATAATTTTACGTTTCTCTTTTCTTCCTTGTATCTGTAAAAAGGGATTCACACCGAAGGAAAATATTGTTAGTTTGGTGGTGAAAGTCCTTTAAAGTGGCACCTGGGCCCTGATGTCTGTTCTTGTATGACATGTCCTCAGCAGTTCAGACATTGGGGTCTGTGATATTGCAGATTAGAATCCCTTTTGCTTTATGTGGTGGTGGCTTCTTACTGTGTTAACTTAGTTAAATTTGAACTATGTCCCAGGACTGCCTTTCGGAATGGTGGTGGGTTAGGGTTAACCACAGGAGAAAGGACAGTGTCCAAGATTTTGAAGCTAGAAGTAAAGGAGCAACGACTTCCACACTTTGAACGTCTGTGCAAGCACTGTTGCAGTTCACACGTGCTGCCCTGCTGTGCTGACTCAGCTTGTGAGCGTGGGGCAGTCGTGGGCCAGCAGCTACTCCAGCTCCCACAGTCTTTCAGCATTTCTGAGTTCTGGACCATGTACGTGGGCAGCTCCGTGGTGAAGAGCACCAGCTTCTCCTGCAGGTCACCTGCATCTCTGAAGTTGGAGGCAGTAAGAGACAAACAAGAGTTCCATTTTTTCCTTGCTCTCCCTGCTTCCCGTCCATGATTAGTTCCCAGGTGTCTGCCCTCCTGATAGCATGCCCGGCACCAAATACAAGAGCAACAGCCTTCCATAGATGGCTTAACCCTCTCCCAAAGTGCATGAAATAAAATCCTTTATTCTATATTCCTCATAGTGTTGCCATGTTTCTAGACAATCTGTAACTCATACACTATCGTCGAGAGCTCTCTTACCACCCATTTGGTGCATAACAACCAAAAGGGCAAACCTTTTCCTCTTTCCCCATTCAATGGATGCACATAAGGCTTTTTTTTTTTTTTCTTCTTGGAGTGGGAAGATGGTAAAATTTGAATCCCTAAGTATTCTTGTCCCTCCTGCACTTTTGTGTGTCTGGTTAAGTAGACACAGTAACTATTAGTCCCTTGGTGAATAAAATGCCAAACCACACACGACACCCACTTTGCACTCCCTATTAAAATTTTACAGGTCAAAAATCCAAAACCCACTTAATAAAAATTGTTCTTCATCATAAGTGACAGGAGAGAACAGGTCAATCTATGGAATAATGGTGCAGTAATTAGAAACTTTGTAGTTGATAAAGTGTGACTGCTAATCAATGTTTGGCTAATTAATCAATATTTTAATCATTAGACCTTTTAAATTTGTTTTAATGAGCATTTCCTCTAATTCCCCTGATCCCATTACCTCCAGTGCTTCTATTATCACTATTAAAGTGCAAAGCAAGGATTTGTCTGTTCAGTGTCTGGTATCTCTAAAGACTTTGTAGAGTAGTGCACCGTACGTATGTAGAGCTATCCAAGAATAACCAGATTTAGGTGATTAAACAGGAAAAGTATAAAGTCACCACATTAGCATGAAACAGTTTCTCAATGGCAAGAAAGTTATGACTTAGAACATCACAGTAATACTGTCATAAACATTTCCTTCTCAAAAGGTGTTTGGAAAATTGTATTCCTTACCTTACTGTCAGGATTGGGCAGTGTTCATGGAATCTTGCTGTCTCCTCCTATTTCATACTTGATTTCACACTTTCTCATAAACTTCTGTTAGTACTCATAACTGTTGTTTTGTCTTCCTTTTCCTCATCCTCTTCCTTCTTCCCCCACTTCTTCCTCTTTTCCACCTGTGACTCCTCCCTTTCCTCTTACTCTTCTACATCTACCCCTCTCATCTCCAGCCTTACGCTGCCCAGAATACCGCCACAGAAATATTTGCATTTGAAATTTATGAAAATGATGTAAAAAAGGACAAAACAGATTACCCCTCTCCTTTATTTGATGAGAAAATTGGTGAAGTTCAGAAAGGTTAAGAGACGTGTCCAAAGGACACATAGTCTAACATAGAACCCAAATCACCTAAATGTTCTCTTTATATATTCAGTGTTCTTGTTAAAGTTGACTTGGAAATTTGACATGGACAGGAGGCCTTTCCTAACAAGTTACATAAAATCTTGCGTATCTCTGTCGTCTTTGTGCAGTGGCTATCATTTCCCATAATATTCATTAAAAACAAGGGCATAATTTAAAAAAAAGTGGGAAGTACTTTTGTATGCGCTTTTCTGACTTGCTTAGGAAACTGCAATAGGAGCAATGCAGCAGCTCAAGGTGGGCCCCTGTGAAAACCTGGGGTTGCGGTGCTACAGGTCTTTCCAAATGACACTGTACTCTGTGTTAGTACATGACAGAGCCGAACACAAACAGAGTAGGGGAATCACTGTGGCTGTACAGGCCTCACACTCTGGAAGACTAAATATTAAACACCGCATCATTCTAATGTAAGAGGATGGAATCCTGCCTACACTATAGTACTTTTTGATATCTTGATTATTCTGGAAATTTGGGGGCACTTTGTAAATTACTATAGTCATTAGTGGAACATCTATTTAAATACGTGCTAAGAAGTATAATTAGTTTGCTCTGGAATTTGGTAACAAGTATAATTGGTTTGCTCTGGTAATAGCAGATTTGGTAGTCAGTGGAGCTATACACATTCCAGTTTTCTTTTCCTTCCAGCCACCTGACAATATTACACTACCCGCCACCTTTGAAGTTAGGTACCATCATTGATTTACTTAGGCCAGAAGTGACATATGTCTCTTATAGGAAGAATAGTAAAAAAAAGAAAAGAAAAGAAAACAAACAAACAAAAAAAACTCTAGGTGATTTCTCTCTTCCTCTGGTGAAGAGATTGTGGGAACTGAACCATCTGTCAGCTTGGGTCCCTGCACGACTATAAGAAGTGCAGGGACCCCAGCCGACCTGCACTGGAAATGTAACGTAGAATCCATTGCAGTTGGGTTAAGTCTGTCCTGACTAATAGAGCATGTTTAGGGGAAGGTTGTAGGGTGTTTAACATTGCTGTGTACAGCTCCCTTTCTTTTCACTTAGAATAACAGCCTTCTGCAGTGTCATGACAGATATATTCTTCTCACACATGGGTAGGACACAAACCAGGGAGCTCGATCATGCATGCAACTTTGAACAATTAATGTCATTATTTATGACAATTCTTTGTATGATCTGTTTTATATTAGGACCACAATATTCTATTCAACAACTTTAACCTCACCCTCTTCTTTCAGCTACAAATGCTGTGCTCTCTTTCACCTTGCTTCTTACTACCCAAAATTCAATATAGCTGGTCCATCTATCGGTAGTGAAGTAAATTCACGGAGGCAGTAACAAAATGTGTACAATTCTATCAGGATGTATTTATATTTTCTAAGTAAAGAATGAACTGCCATTTTCAAGGGAAAAATCCCATAAACACATCTTTGTAATAAAATTTCCTATATACGAACTATACAAAAGCAAGAATACTATACTCAACAAAATAGGCTTGAAACATATCTAATGTTCCCATTTTGATCATTTTGGCACTAACATGTATGAGTCTTAAATTAATTAGCGTTATATTTTGGCAGTCTTTGCTGAATGAGATACTCTGACACGTAAGGCTAGAATCCTGGAGGTAAGCCATTAAGATCCTGAACCATCAGACAGTAACAGATTTTGGGTTTTAGGGGGTCAAAAAATAACACCACTGTTCCCAACCTGAGATCAGAACCAATTTACAGAGGATGATACAGGAGTCAGACAGTTAGAGATCAAAATGTCAGCTTTATTACTGATAAAAGCAATAGTGAAGGACATCACTTAGATAAGTCGTAATAGGCTTGCTAAGGCTCCTCTGAAATGAAGTCACCCCTCTTCCCACTACCACCAAACAAAACAAACAAAACCCCTGCCCTGTGCATTGGCAGGAGTACAACCTGCTCAGCCAACTTTATCACATGACTGACAGCAGGTGGGAACCCCCTCTTTCTATAAGCTTTAGGATTTCAGAGAGAAAAGCAAAGGGACAGACTGAGCAAATGTGTCCAGTTCACACTTGCAAATCAAGCCTCGCAGTGTAAGGCTGATGAGTGGGCCTTCCTCTTGGGCACTTTCTCAGCCTTAGCAATATTGACATTTTGGAGGGGGTAATTCTTTGTTGTAGAAGCTCTCCCACCCATTGTAGGATCTATCCACTAGACACCAGTAGCACCCCTATTAGATGTGACAACACAAAATATACCCAAATATTGCCAAATATCCAAGGTGGGAGTGGGAGTGTTAATTGCTCCTGATTAAGAACCACTGCCTAGGGAGTTCTTTTACTTGGGAATGTGAGGAAAAAGCAGTAAGTGTTCTTTGCCATATCACTGATCCCTTCATTATAAAGTTTTAGAGTCTGATATACAAGAGAGAACAGATTTCCTAGGTCATATAGTAATTTAAGATAGGCCTTTTAAAAATATTTTTTAACGGATACCTATTGTGTTCTTAGAACATAAATCATACCGCCTGTGTTTGTTCCATTTGTTTTTGTGTATATAGTTTTGAAAATACTTTACCTTGACTTTCTATTTTTAAAACTTCTATTTAGTTTTTCGTAGCTCTGGATAAAACATGCTCATGATTACATTGCTTTTTACCTTCGGTGTTGTCAATAAAAATATAGTTCAAAACTATAATTTATCTCCCCAAACCTACCCATCACGATTACAACTTAGCCCTTTGGTAAGCCAGAATAAGTGCTAACACACAGTGCCTACTGTATGCTAGGCACTGTTCTAAGTACCTTCTATAAACTGCATTTAATTCTCAAAGAATAGTATGAAGTAACCACTTTAATTATCATCTTCATGCCCCAGGGAATCTGAGGTCTGTTAAATGAACTTGATCACCACTACTAAAAGTGACAGGGCAGGAATGCAGACTCAGGCCTTTGATTCTCAATCAAAGAGTTTTTAACATCTCCACTATACTACTCATAGGACATTATAGAAGATACAATTCATAAGTTTTTAGTTTCCTTCTTCATAGCCATTATTTATATGTTTTAAAATCTCCATCTGTTTCCCAACATCTTTCTAATATGTGTGTATTCTGTATGTAATTCAGAAGTGATGTTAGTTTTAATATCTCTTAAATTGATCAAAGGAAAGATAGCTGCTTTTACACTGCAGGGCATAAGGGCATTGCATGCACAATCCCAAAACAGAGTTGGCTGGCCTTTCTGCTGCTCTGCTACATTTTAAACATTTATAAAATTTTTGCTGAACTTGTACTTGAAGTCTGTTTCATCGATTTCCAAATTTCTTCCTCCTACGGGTCTGAAAAAATACACTATAAAATACTTTTTTTAATTCGATGCTTTAATTTTTCTCTTTTCTTAAATTTTCTTCCATACCTCATAAAAGAAAGAAACTTAGTCAAGTGAAGACAGTACGTGAAGGGGGTTCAGAAGGCTGTAATTTTATTCCTGACTCTGCTACTGACCTGTTATATGCCCTTGGGTTTAACCTCACTGCACTGGACTTAGTGAAGAGGTGTTTCAGCTTCTCTGCTAACATGTACTCAATGGGCCAGATCCTTCAAATGAGCCAGTTGCACTTGGGGATTAAGTTAAGCCATTTGGTGGGGAATTAACCCTTTCTGGTCAATGAATTTGCTTTTATGCACATGTGGAATAACTTACTAAACAGTGCCTACTGTCCTTCATTACGCTCTCCTTCTCCCCCAATTGCCTAAGTTACACAGAAAGTGTTGCACTCAATCAGTAAGTAAGCAATACTTGAGAGAAGTGCTGAGCAGTGGGAAAAAAGGGAATAGCAAGTAAATGAAACGACCCTCAACAAACAGGTGAACAAACTATAGAAATCAATGACGTGAAAATGGATGGCTTTCTACTCCTCATTGGATTTAGTAGATGCCTTTTTGTCTCTTCTCCCCTTTGCTGGCTGCGGCATTCCAGGACTAAACGTGCCATGGAACAGCCCTGCATGACCACACTTTGCCTGGGAAACAGCCTATTCATTAAGTTCAGCCATGGTATCCATTGACCTCTGAATCAAAGATAAACTTCTCACTGTTGTCTTCCAAGTTCTCCATTAGCAGGACTCTACGTATTTGTTCTAATCTTGAGCCTATCAGTGACATGCTTTCTAGAATAGATTCACAGTGAATTCTTACCTACGGTTTCCAGTCCTTTGCCTGAGACTTTCCATACACACACCCTTGTCTCCTGTCTTTCAGTTTCATCCTTTCACATGCAGCACAAAACCTGACTCCTCCAAAGCTTCCCATCATCAGTTCTTTCAAGAAATTCCTCAATGAAACCAGGCTTCTTAAAAGTATAATGTATTTTTCCTTATGGTAGAAGTGGGGCCGTGATTTTCCTATTAGATTTGTATTTTTCTTGTGTATTGGGGTCCTTTTATTAATGGAGAGTTCAGATGCTCAGACCATGGCCAGTGAACTTGTTGATAGACTAAGAAGTAAGAAGACTAAATCTCACAGTCTGGGGACACAGCAGGGCTCGTATGTATCTTCACAGATATTATGAACACTTTTTTTTCAGTTTGGAATGTAGAATTGTATTTACATATCTATTTACATATTATGTGTGGGTTCCTATCACAAAATAAAGAAAATTTCTCTACATAAAAACAAATGAATTAGAAAGAGGAAATGATTCTGTTTTTCTTTTCTGTTAAACAATTTATTTAAAATCTGGAAGTGAGAGCTATGGGTTAGATTTTAATAATTTGTGATTCCACTTGATTATAGTACTTCCAGATCAAACTTGAACAAATATATAGTTGTTTGGCCATGAGAAAATTACTTAATCTCTTTGAGACTTTCTTTCTTCAGTGTAACAGAGGGATGATATCACCTAACTCCAAGGTTGAATGAAAATAAGGCAAAATAAATCATATAGCACTATACCTGGCACATATTATGATCTTAAAAACTATGACTTTTGAAACTCTTTGTCCCTTCTCTTTCTTCTTTTTACATGTGTTATTACACTTTTAATTTTTGAATAATGCCAAGAAGAATGACAAATTTGAAAAAATAGAAGTGACATAAATACAGAAAAAATAAAATTAAACCTTCATGTGTGATTAAATATATCACTTTACAAGGGGACAAATGATAATTTTAAATTAAAATAGGATCTGCTGGCTGACAGCCTAGATGTAGCCCACTAAAATATCTAAAATGATAAAGGAAAATTAGAAAACTCATAACAATGCTGAAAACTATAACTGATTGCCAGATGCTGGATGAAATGTCCAATAACTTTAAAGATGATGAAATTGTACTGAAAGAAACATTTGAGAGCCCTTCTTTGGTATAATTTAGAAAAGAAGCCACCCTGCTTTCCTGAAAGTTGTCAGCAACACCTTTCATCTCTTTCCTCAGACTCTATTTCCTGATTCAGAAACACAAGGTCAATGCCAACCAAAACAACTATAAAGGTGCTATTTAAAACAAAAACAAAAACAAAAACAAAACAAAACAAAAACAGCTAGAGTTCTGGTAGACTCTATCCTGGCAGCTGTAGTATCCACAATAAAATGTTAGGAACAGAAAAAAAAAAATGGATATAGAGCTAGAATGGGCCTTGAAAACATAATAGGTACTAAGGATTGTAATTTAATATGTGCTCCATCTGTACGGAGTGTTGGGCTACAAGAGTGTAGGGTTCATGTCAGGTCACTATAACCTCCACTAATTGAATATATCCCAGACTGTAGAAGTTGTGATGGAAGTCGTGCATTTCAAAGCACTGACCACATCTAGATCTGAGGAAGAAAGAGCATTTGAATGTGTTAAATTTGGAGCAAAGGGTAACAAAAACAACACAGCGTTTCTTAATAAACACTGCATTTGGACAGATCTCTGCTCAACTGAGGATGAATAAATGGAAAACAATAGTTTATGAGGAAAAAAGAGGGAACTTGGAAGGGCACAATGCCATGCAGATCCAGAGTAAATTCTAAAATAATTTAACCAGGTCCACAAGACAATTTTATAACTGTTTGACATCTTTAATTAAGGACAGAGATAGTATCCACTGCCCTCGGGATCAAAGACAAACTCATATCACTGCTATTAAAGCTTTCCATTGGCAGGACCCACTAACCAAACATCAATCATAAAACCCCTTATGAACAGGAGCCAAAATCTACAAGGAGAAGAGAGGGTGACATGAAAACACAGTGGAATTAAATGAAAAGGGAGTTGGATATTATAAGAAATTAAAGTAACACCAGAAAATACCTTTAAAGAGCTAGTTTAAGCCATAGCAATTCATTTTGTAATCTACACAGATGATTCAGTTTCAAACAGTGACTGTATTCATTCATTCATTAACCGAATGTTTATTGAGTGTTTACTCTGCCAAATACTGTGCAAGCAGTGAAAACGATACAGCAATATGCTCAGAGTTTAGGTCTCTAATCTTAAAATTAATTTAAAGATTAATCTAATCTCTAATCTTACATGGTAGTGAGAAATTCAGACAAAAATTCAAAAGAGGTGGTGATGATAAGTGCTAGGAAATTAGAATAAATTCTAAATTTACTCTAAAAAAATAAATGAGTAATCATCTTAAGGATTGGGTTGTCAAGGGAGTTCTCTCTGAGAAAATAATATGAAACAGAAAGACAAAAACAACAAAGAGCCAGTCTTTCAGAGAGAAGGGGGAAATTCTAAGAAAAATATGTTAGTGCCAAAGCCTATGGTAGAAATAAGCTTGGCGTGTTCAAAAAATGAAAAGAAGGCTAGTAGGGCCGAATCCCAGTGGATAAAGAGAATGTGTTAAAATATGAGTGGAGATGAAGTCAGAAACTGTAGAGTTTTATAAGTCATGGAAAGTAGCTTGGATATTATTCTAAATTTTCAGGAAGTCATTGGAGGTTTTAGTAAGTGAGTTGATCTGTGTATTAGCTTGAGTTCCACAGGAAGCAGAATCTGAGACATAGCTTAAACGTGAGTACTTTTGGGAAGAGTTTGATCCCAGGAAGCAGGTAGGAGGATCATGGGAACAATGAAAGAAGGAGGGAGAACTAATATAATAATGAATGATTAAATTGGCCAACAGTGGGGATAACTGCTTGCTAGATACTAGGGACTATCTGAGAAACCATATTGAATGTGTCTTTGAATTTCTGTGTAGGAAAAGTTAGGGAACATCATTTACTAATTATTTCCCCATCATTTTCCATTTCTCACTGATCAAATATCTCCCCCACAGGACACTAATATTTAAATCTATGTATCTATACCTATGTAATCAGAACTTATATATTTAATTTAATCATTCAGAGAAGAATAACTCACAAAGTATACTTTAATAAATTATTAAATTTAGAAATTGGAAAGGAAAATTATAGAATAATTTAAAAAGTTATAAATCAGCAAAACTTAACCACTTGGACATTTTAAAACACTCTCAATACCAATAACAAGTTAGACAAACAATAAATTACTAATACAGTAACATAACAATTTATAAAATAAAACTAATACTTGTGCAAAGTTGTGAAATGATGTTAACACTCTGCACACAAAAAATTCCAAGTTCTATTTAAGAAAATAATTAAATTAAAATTTTAAAGTAAAAAACCATTAGGAAAAACCCTCAGGAAAGTCTCAGCAAAAATAACAACAACAGGGTTTGAAAAGACAAATTGATGACAAGAAAAAAATGGAAAATTAGAAATTTTCGTACCCAAGGTCTGGATTTTTCTAAAACAAAAGTAAACAATAACATGGACAATAAAAACAAACAAACAGATACACAAAAAAACAAAACTACATTTAAACTAATAAAACTCAGTTTTCAACTTCTGTCTATGATGAGCAACAGGAATTTAATTTACCTTTCTACCTTAATCAAATACAAAAGTAGACAAAAGAAATAAAACAACAATTTTTAGACATTAGACAATGAGTAGAACAGGATGATCATCCCTAAAAAAAAAAAAGAAAAAAAGAAACAAATAAAGTGAGTCTTATTAATGCCCCAATTCACTGCATAGACAAAGTTTCCACATTACAGCACAAGGAGGAGAAACTGAACAGACCGGCAGTCTTGCTTACTTGAGGAGATACAGTTTAAAATGCTGGGAGGCAAAGTTGGCTAGAATCTGTGCAGCAAAATACCAGAGGAGAGGGAACTGCAAAAATAAGGGGTAGCATAAATGAATATGGGCTGGGGAAAATACGGCTTGCAGAAAGAGAAAAAAAGAATCAATAGAAACATAGCTAGAAATGGTGAAGATGATAGAGGTAATAGAGACATTAAAACAAGAAGGTTTAGAAAAAAAATAGGCATGACAACTGACAGAAGTAGAAGATATACAGAAGACCCAACTCTAACTTTTGGAGATGAAAAATACAATTTTTGAAAAAAAAAGTATTGAATGAGATTAGCAGTAGATGTGACACTGAAGAATGAAAAGTTAACTGAAGACACGGTGATATAAACTATTCAAAATAAACATAAAAAGAAAAAGGCTAAAAAAAATAATCTACAGAGAATCAGTGAGCTGCTAGGCAATATCAGGAGATTAATCATTATGTAAATGGAGTCCCAAATGGAGATGAGAGAGTTTAAGGGGAAAATATTTGAAGAAATTGTGGCCAAAGTCCTACAAATTTGTTGAAAGCTACAAACTCACAAAATCAAAGACCTAAGCCAATTCCAAGAAGAAACATGAAGAAAAACTACACCAAATCACACCATAAACAGATTTCAGAAAACCAATGATAAAGAGGAAAAATCTTAAAAACAGGTATGTTAAGTATAAAGAACAAACCTAAAAATGATAACATCTTTCATGACAGATAAAAGTCAGATGACAATGGAGAAACATCTTTAAACTATAGGAAGGAGGAGGAGGAAAAGAATTAGAATACCCCACTAAGAAAAAAATTATCATTATAATGTAAAGGGAAAATTTCAGATATGCAGAACTGAGAAAATTCATTATCATCAGACCAGCACCACAAGAAACTTTAAAGGAAGTTATTAAGGAAAATTATACCAGATGAAAATAGGGCTCTTAACAAATGTAGGAAGAATGCCAGTGATGGGAAATGTGTGAGAAAAATATAAAATGTGGGAAAATATAAAAATAAGTCATTTTTCTCATCAAACTAAATTTTAATGAAAACTAACATTCAAAGCAAAATAATAACACTATATTATGGCTTTATAAATATGAAAGAGCTTAAAGTATGAAAAAAACAGCACAAGTTGGGAGTGAAGAAATGAAAGTGTTCAGTTTTAAGGTTCTTATAGTACCTAGAAATATAAGGAAAGAAGATAAAATGAAATCAATCATAAAACACATTAATATGGAAAATTAAGCAAGAGGAAATGAAACAAACAATTTATTGGACGAATTAAAAACAAATAGCATGATTTAATTTCTACTGTATTGATAATCTCATTGGATATAAATAACTATTTTGATAGTGTAAATAACACTATAAAGGCACCAATTATTATATTGGATAAAAAAACCAGTCCCGACTATAATGTCTAAAAGTAAATATAATGTCTTAAAATTAAATATAAAGACATAGGTAAGTTAAAAGTAAGACAATGAGAAAAGATATAACATCCTGAGACTAATTTTTAAAAAGCAGGAGTGACTATATTACTATCAAACACTGCATCTATGAAGCCACTATATCTCTAAAAGAAGTTGAGTTTTGGTTAAAAATCTTCTCATAAGAGTTTCTCATGTCTGATGTGACAGAATAAAATATTATTGGATAAAATCACTGTAAAATTTAGACATAATACAAAAAGTAACTGGAAAGTATTTGAGAAGGAACACAGACAGACAATTTCAGGCAGGGAGTTCATACTTGCTTGGAAAAGGGAAAATAGGCAGCTATATACTTAAGTTCCCACTGCTGTGACTTTTAGTCTGGGCTAAATATAGTGCAGGAGCATATACTGCAAAGACAGGAACACACATGAAAAAGCCTACAGTCTTTCTGGCCTGGGGAAGTAGGAAAGAGAAGCCAGGATATTATGAATGCTGAAGAAGGGAAGGGCCAGAGATAGAATCCCAAAACTTTGTCTGCCCACATCTCCTTCTGACACCTAACCTTTACATGTGAGGATCATACCCTTAGCAGCCCAGCGAAACACAGAAGATCTGAACAGAGTTTGAATCTACTGCACAGGAAATAGAGTGTGCAGTTCAAGGTCACCCCATAAAATTATCTGCTCAAAAAAAAAAAAAAAAAAGGAAACACTACTCATTAAATTAAACTAACAGAATCCAGAACCTACATAGCATTCATGATGTTCAGGATCTAATCTGAAATTTCTCCATACGTGAAGAGCCAAAAAAAAAAAAAAGGAACATATTCACATGGAAAAGCAAAGCTCTTATCTATATCCAAGATGCAGCAGATGTTGCAACTAAGAAACAAAGATTTTAAAGTGGTTATTATAATAATTCTTAATAAAGTAAAATAAAACAATTTTTCAATGTCTGAGAAAATCTCTGCAAAGGAATAAGAAGTCTCAGCAGGGATAACAAAATAAGAAAACAAAAAGGGGTCTGATGCCCAGAATGAGAGAGTTAGGAGTACAGTGGAATTCCTTCCCAGCAAAACAATAAATAAATTGGTGAAATGTAAAAAACAAAAACAATCTTCCAAAATTCTGGAAATTGCCCTGCAAGCATGCAGCAAATGAACAAACAGACATTAAAGAAAATCTAAAACTCAGTAGGAATGCTTAACTGTCTGTGGCATGTAAGCCATGCCTTGCTCATTACATACCACCTGCCCTGTATAACAAAAATTCTACCTTGGCCATATGCAGCCAAGAAGGTGGTGTTTTCCTTTCCCAATAGCCCCCAGCCTCACATTATAGTTTCACCCCTGTAGGGACAGGTTGCTGATGTTTCTCGTTCCCACTCCACACCCTCACAGCCCTGTGTTGCAAAAGTTCTATCCAAGGCATGTCCAGCTGAGGAGAACAGACCTATTCTCTATAATTTAACCACCACCTGGGCAGTAGAAGCTCTACCTCTAGTACATCAGGTTGAAAATATTGGGGCCCTGATCACCCTTGCCTAGCTCACACATAGGATGGAAATTCTGTGTCAGGAAGAGCAAACAGCGAAGACTAGGAGTTTCCATCCACACCCTAATGCCACTCATGTTACTTCAGGGAAAATAGGTCACAGCCCCCAGGTCTGGTGTATAGCTACACAGGAGGAGAGAGAGAAAGGGGATCATAAAGACAAAGTCTCCACAGCTCTGCCTGAAGAAACTAATTTTATTTACAAAGAGGGTGAAGGACTCCATGCTTCAGGATGATGTAAAAAAGAAAACAAATAAATAAAATGGAGAAGTTCGTGGAAAACTAAGAGAAGGCTGGGAGCTCTAATACAAGCAAAGCATCAGGGCAGCCACAGTTTAAAAGAGACAGTTAAGAAGAGCCCTCCTGTAATCACAGATAATTCTGGTGGCAAAAAGGCTGGGCTCATATGAGGTCGGACAATTATACTCGCGAACTCATCCTAGAAAAAGTGCTACATACCTCAGTGCTGAATATCACTACAGTCACCTTCGAAGTACTCCTCTTGGGAAGCTATGCACTGATGCCAGCACCTAGTCTACTCTTCAAAGCAATTTTGGAACTCTTTTTCTGGAATGGCCATCAGAGCTGTCATCATATTACCCTTGAAGTCCTAATGTCATCAAAATGTCTTCCTTTCGATGATTCCTTTATCGGGTAAAGAAAGAAATCATTGGGGGCCAGATGAGGTGAGTAGGGAGAGTGTTCCAATACAGTTATTCATTTACTGGCTAAAAACTCCCTCACAGACAGTGCCCTGTGAGCTGATGCATTGTTATGATGCAAGAGCCATGAATTGTTGGTGAAAAGTTCAGGTCATCTAACTTTTTCACGCAGCCTTTTCAGCACTTCCAAATAGTAAACTTGGTTAACTGTTCGTTCAGTTGGTACAAATTCATAATGAATAATCCCTCTGATATCAAAAACGGTTAGCAACATCTGTGCAACAAGTTCACGAACATAATTTTCAGACCTCGTGTGCTAGACTACACTCATTCAGGGACAGTCGTAGTAGGAGGACATAGGGCAGATGAGACAGTATGCCTGAAGGCACACACAAAACCATTAATATAAGGCTGAACCCACACTGGCATAATGGGTTAAATAAACCTCTGGCCAAACACTGACTGAACAATGAACTGCTTTGACCCAGGGCCAACTCATAGAAAGCCAGATTTAACAATAAAATAATATTCATCCCTAGCAGTTTGAAAGAGAGTGTATGCCCAAGATTGTGCCCTTTCAGGAGAAATCAGAGAGAAAGCCTCTAAGCTCCTAGCCTCTGCTGAACATAGGAAGAGGGAGAGTAGGCTCCCTGAACCATGATAGCAGCTTTCAAGTCCAATGGTGAGAAGTAAAAATCTAACTGCCTACAGGGATTTAAACATAACCTTTTACCAATAAGTGGCTTATATTGACCCATAGACAGTACTTCTTAGCCAGCCTAAACAAAGAAATCTGATCAGGGACATCATAGGCTGCACACTGCAGAGGAAGTAAACTTTGTGTAATTAGTTCAGCCAAGTCACTAAACATATAAACAAACAAACAAACAAACAAAAAACCAACAAGAAAACCATAAATCCTGGGAGGGAAGATCAGTATCCTTTCACTACAATATATTATCTAAAACGTCCAGTTAAAAAAAAATTATGAGAAATGAAAAGAAACAGGAAATCATGACCCATACATAGGAGGAAAATGAAGGCATATAAAATGCTTTTGAAAGACCCACATAATAGACTTAGAAGACAAAGATGTCAAAGAGCTATTATAGGTATATACAAAGAACTAAAGGAAACCATGCTTAAAGAACTAAAATATGATAAGAATGTCTCATCAAGTAAAAACAGAAATTCAGAGGGTAAGAGGGAAGAGGATGGAGGATGGTAGATGAGGGTAAAGGGGATCAAATATATGGTGAGGGAATGTGAACACACAATGTGATACATAGATGATGCATTATAGAATTGTACAGGTGAAATCTATGTAACTTTCCTAACAGTTGTCACCCCAATACACTTTAATTTAAAAAGAAAAAATATATATATTAAAATGTATATTAAATTGAACTGAACTGAATTTCAGGATTGTAATAATACAATAACTAAAAAAAATACAATATATGTTCTCAGTGGTAGGGTTGAGCTTGCAATACATGAACGAATGAATGAATGAATGAATAAATAAATAAGTAAAACTTGAAGATAAATCAATAAAGATTATGCATCAGAAGAACACAGGCAAAAAAGAATAAGTAAAACAAAACAAGAATGTGAGACTACATTAAGTGCACCAACATATATGTAACGTGAGTATCAGAAAAAGAGAGAAAGTCACAGAAAAAAACATTTAAAGACATAATGGCTAAAAGCTTCCCAAATTTGACGAAAAACTCTAATTTACATACTAAGGCACTCAGAGAACTCTAAGCAGAAAGAACACAAAGAAATCTACACACAGACACCCCATTTTCAAAATGTTGAAACTAAACCAAAGAGAAAACCTTGAAAGCAGCAAGAGGAAAATGACTCATCATGTAAAAAGGAAACTTGATAACATAAACAGTTGATTTATTATCAGAAAAAAATGGAGGTCAGAGGACTATGGTGATATATTCCAGGTGCTGAAAGTAAAACTGTCAACCAAGAATTTTATATCCACCAGAGCTATCTTTCAAAAATGAAGGAGAAATTAAGATATTCCCTGATAAACAAAACACACAGAGAATTTGTTATTAGCAGAACTGCTTTACAAGAAGTAGTAAAGAAATTTATTCAAGCATAAAGCAAGTGATACCTAACAGTAAGTTGAAGCCACTTGAAAAAAAAGAGAGCTGTAAAAAAAGTAATTGTGTAGTTAATATACAATGATGGAATAATCACACTTTTAAAAAATCTTTTCTACACTTGACTGATTTAGAAAACAAGCACATAAGTTTTTTTTGTATGTAGTTGTATTGTTTGACATTACAGAAATGCAATGCATTTGCAAATAACAGTTCAATCGAGTGGGTGGAAGCAAAGCTATACTGCAGCAAAGAAATGACAGCATGTAAGTACCTTGAATCTACAGGTAGAACAGAAGAGACTCAGAAAGATAAATAAGAAGTTTAATAAAACAAATTAGCAATATATGTGTACACTCATTTCCTCTCAGCTTCTTCCAATAGCAATGTATTATTGGGTTTGTAACATACATCGACATAATATGTGTAACAGTAATAGAATAAATAATTGAGAGAGATTAATATTATATAGCACTAAAGTTTCTATATTTCAATGGACTTAAGTCAGTATAAGCTGAACTTGATTAGGATCATTGAGGATGTATCTGTAAGCCATTGAACAAAGTTCAAAAACTAATAATACCATTCTAAGAAAAAAGGAGTAGAAGAACGTTCTCAAATTGATAAAGAGTAGTTACTAAAAACCTACACCTAACATTATACTTACTAGTGGAAATCTAAAGTAGACTTCATTCAATTAATCATTTTTCCCTTCTTTCAAGGTTTCCAGTGCCTTTTAAAATATTACTTAAAAAAAACCCAAACAGATTACTCATCCAGTTATAATAGAAATAGGTTAAAATAAAGCATCAGGAACACAAAATAATACAAGTCATTGGCATTTAAATTAGATGTTATCTTCTTAGACGAATCCATATTTTTCTGTTTCTTCACAGCACTAGTTGACTTTCTTCTCTCTATATATATGCACAGAGGGTGCCAAAAATGTATACACATTTTAAGAAAGGAAAAAAGAAAAAAGAAAAATTAAAATTGTAATACTCAATATATACCAATAACAAAAGATGTACACAAGTCACATTTGACTTCTGCAATTACAAGAGGTGCTCAAAGTGGTTACCATCAGCATAATTTTAATACAGTTTTTTTCCTTTCTTGTATTTAATAATTCAGAGTCAAGTAGCGTGTAGAGAAACTGGATCACTCACATACTGTTGATGGGAATGGAAAATGGTACAGCCTCTCTGGAAAAGAGTTGTGCAGTTTCTTACAAAATTAAACCTACAACTACCATACGACTCAGCAATGGTACTCTTAGACATTTACCTCAGATAAATGAAAACTTATTATCACACAAAAACTTCTACATGAATATTCATAGCAGCTTTATTTGTAATAGCCACAATTCATATTGTTTTTAGTTTTCCATTTGAAAACAAATAAATAGAAAAAGACACATTGTGCAAACAATAAACAAAAGATCACTGGAGTGGTTATGTCACACAAAACAGATTTAAACAAAATAATGGAAACATGTCAATTTTAAATATGTAGGCACCCAATAATAGTCTTAAAATATATGGAAAACATTGACATACTAAATGAATAAATAGACAATTCAACAATTGTAGTTTGAGATTTTTCATACCAGTCTGTTAGCAGTTGGTGGAAACACGAGAATGAAATCAGCAAATACATAAAATATTTGAATAACAACAACCAACTAGACTATTGATATTTTATAGAAAATGAAACCCAACAACAGCAAAATACACATTCTTTTCCACTGCACAGTAAGTACAATAAGTTTACCAGAATATACCATGTTGTAGGACATAAAACAAGTTTGTATAATTTTAAAGAGAATAAAATAATGAAGATTATTTTCTCAATCAAATAAGAATTAAATGAAAAATAAGATTATCTGAAACACCATAAACATACACTTCTCACTTTTGGATCCAATAAGATATCTCAAATGAAAATAGAATATATTTGAATGGAATGATAATGAAAATACAACACAGCAAAATTTGTGGGATACAGATAAAAGAGT
The DNA here is from genome assembly GCF_057876585.1 of Rhinolophus sinicus. Classification (NCBI taxonomy): domain Eukaryota; kingdom Metazoa; phylum Chordata; class Mammalia; order Chiroptera; family Rhinolophidae; genus Rhinolophus; species Rhinolophus sinicus. The sequence goes on along the minus strand of NC_142517.1, from coordinate 154,609,470 downwards.
ACATAAAGGAAAATGTATAGCCTTACATGAGTCTCTTAGAAAAAAAGGAAGACCTCACATCAATGATCTAAGCTTCCACCTGAATAAACTAGATATAGAAGAACAAATAAAAATCAATGTGAAAAGAAGGCAGGGACTAATGGAAATAAAAGAAGAAATTAATGAAAGAGAAACAGGAAACAATAAAGATAATCAATGAAATTAAAAAAAATCATTTTGGGGAAAAATCAATAAAGTTGATAAACCCATAGACAGTTCAGCAATAAAAAAAAAGAGAGAAAGTATGCACAAAATGCCAATAACAGAAATGAGACAGAGAATAAACTTCAACACTAAATAGATAATTAAAGAATGTTATTTAAAAAATTATGCCAATAAGTTGAACAACTTAGACAAAATGAACAAGGTCCTTTAAAGACACAAATGGGCCTGAGACAACTTTTTTGAGATTGGTGGCAGTGTGCATATCCTGATTGTGCTGGTGTTCACATAACAGTGTACATTTGTCAGAACTTACAGACTTGTTCACATAAAATTGGTGAATTTTATTGCATATAAAAATCTCTTCAATAAAACTGACAGAAGAACCTGACAAACTTCTGGCAAATCTAATGAGAAAAGATAACTGAAGTAAAAGGCAAAACAAAAACATATTATTATGACATCTGAGTTTATTTAAGAAAAATATAAACTGCTTATTTTATTATTATTATTATTAGTTTCAGGTGTACAAAACAATGTAATAGTTAGACATTTCACCCCTCACAAAGTGATAACCCCTCTCCACTATTCTATGGCCCCTCTCACATCGTATATATCTATTACAATTCCATTTACTCTATTCCCTATGCTGTGCTCCATATCCCTTGACTATATATAATATATATCCATTTTATATATATATATATTTTTTATATATATATATAAAATTATAGTTGACATACATTATTATTCAACTTCAGCTTCAGGTGTACAGTGCAGTGGTCAGGCATATACACAGTCCATGAAATGGTCTCCCTAATAAGACATGTGCCCATCTGACAGCCTGCAAAATCTTTACATTATTGATTATATTCCCCAAACTGTCTTTCATATCCCCGTGGCAATATTGTAGTTACCAATTTATGCTGTCTAATCCCTTTCCCTTCTCTCTCATCCCCACCCCCCTCCCATCTAGCAACTATCAGTTTTTCCTCTGTATCTCTGAGACTAGAAACAGAAATGTTTACTTTGCTCATATATTCAGTTCTTTAGATTTCATATATAAGTGAGATCATATGGTATTTGTCTTTCCCCGACTGACTTATTTCACTTAAAACTGCTTACTTTTTATTCTGTCTATTTACGTTTTTTAATTTTATGTTTTGTTTTACTGTTTTTAAATTTTTTATTATGGTAAAACATGTATATTTTACCACAATAAAAAATATTTTATTAGTAATTAATTTTAAATAAAATATTTTATTTTAAATAAATGATTATTTTAAATAATTAATTTAAAATTATGAATACATATATCATACCATTTGCCATTTTAATCATAAGTATGCAATTCTGTGGCATTAATTTTATTCACAATGTTGTACAACCATCATCACTATCTATTTCCAAAACTTTTCCATCATCTCAAACAGAAACTCTGTAACGATTCAGCAATAACTCCCCATTTCACCGCTTCTCAACCTCTGATAACCTCAAATCTCTATTCTGTGTATAAATTTGCCTTCTTCAGATATTTCATAAAAGTGGAATGATATAACATTTGTCCATTTGTGTATGTATTAGGTTGGTGCAAAAATAATTGTGGTTTAAAAGGTTAAAAATAATTGCAAAAACCGCAATTACTTATGCACCAACTTAACATTATTCAGCTTAGCATAATTTCAAGGTGCATCCATGTTTTGGCAAATGTCAGAACTTTATTTTTTATAGCTGAATAGTATTCCATTGCGTGTATGACCATATTTGTTTATCCATTCATCTGTTTATGGACACTTGGGTTGTATTCATCTTTTGGCTATTGTGAATAAAGCTTCAATGAACATTGCTGTACAGATATCTGTTTGAGTCTCTGTTTTCAATTATTTTGGGTATATACCTAGGAGCAGAATTATTTCCACAAGCAATGTATGAGGGTTCCAGTTTCTCCATGTCCTTACCAATATGGGTTAATTTGAATTCTAGTAGGTATAAAGTTGTATCTCATTGCAACGTAAAGTTGTATCTCATCTCATTTTGCTAATGACTAATGATACTAAACTACTTTATATATGCTTTTTGGCTGTTTGTATATTTTCTTTGGAGAAATGTCTATTAAATCCCTTTACCCAATTTTAAATTGAGTTGTTTGTCTTTGTTGTTGATCTGAATAAATTTTAAACAATAAAATAATTATGTATTATGTGGATAAATATGAAAATTTAAAAGTATTTGGCTATTTCATGAAAAGTGTAGTCCATCTAAATTAACTCACAAATGGTACAAAGCCTGCACACAACTTTCAAAAAATAACTTCAATAGAAATCCTGCTAAGATTATCGGTTGTACCTATCAGTTTTTTCTCCAACTTTTTGAGAATTAATAACCTCTATGTTACAACCAATTGTTCCAGACTAGTAGGTAATATTTACATATTTCAAATTTATTATAAGCATTATATAATTTATGTAGTGATACCTAATATTCAACAAAATTAAAGGAAATTACTTATAAAAATAGATGTTATATCATGAAAAAATATTAGAAAATTTAACATTATATTGAAAAGATACAAGAAAGTATTTTTCAGAAAAGCAAAGTGTTATTTAATACATATAATAGTTAATATTATATAACAAATTAATGTTATGATTGTAAAAGGAATAAAAATGGAAGCATTGTCCAAATATGACATTTGGTAATAATGCCACATTGTTCGGAGGGAGAAAAAAGATCTTAATAAAACAATTCAAAGGCACCTCTAAATATGTTAAATTGTATAGGACAAAAACAGAATATTTTTAATAATGTGAACTCTATAATTAATAATTAAAATTCTAATATAGATTTTTCTAGTTATCCAAATAAAATAATTAATATAACAAATATTTTTTATAATTATCCAAATTTTACCAAAGTGTTTATTTGTATTATAAGATACTAAATAGAAATAAGATGCATAGGAATAAAAAGTGATTATATATCATTTATTGTAACATATATGGGCAGATTTGAAAAAAAATCAATTCAGAAAGTTTATATTCTATCAATCACAGATTTTTATACATGGGTATGAATATGCATATGTTAATTTGTGTGTATTTTGTAATAATGGAATCCCAATTAATTGGTTAAAAAACAATTGTAGTTACAAATAGAACATCTAATTAAAATAAAGCAAAATAAAATCCAGATGAATTAATTAATAAACTATATTAAATGCATTTAATTTGCTATTTTGTTAATAGTAAATTAATTTAATAAGGTAATAACAATGATTAAAATAGAAGAAAATATTGGTGTCTATTTGATTTCAAATTTCTGAAACTCCATTAAGATTTTAAAAAAATTCACCAAGGGAAAAAATGATATGAGTTAACTATATAATATAAAATATTTCTAAACATTAATAACAATGTTAGGAAAGAAAAACAAAAGTTTCTGAAAAAATATTTCTTAAAATGTAATAACAAGGACTTTTATTAACAAAGCATATACAGATCGATCAGAAAATTAATAAAAACTCCAGTAGAAAAATGTGAAAGAACAAAAATAAATATTAAATACAACAGATGAACACATGAAATATATCTTTCAATGTTTTACTGCACAAATAATCAAACAAATTAGAATTAAAAAAAAAATCAAAGACTTTTGCATATCAAATTATAAAATATATACAAAATAATGCCTGGATAAGAGTTCCATGAAAGGACTCTCTGCCCCTAATAGTCGGTATGTAAATAATGTTTTCTCAAGAGTAACTTGGAAATATATGATAAGAATATTTTAAAGTACATATTCCAATTGCTTCAGTAATTGCACTTCTAAAATTTATTCTAACAATAATGTAAATAAAATATGTTGTTAACGAAAAATTTGAAATATCCTGATTTCAACTAGTAGTGGAATGGTTAAATTGTATTTGGAGCGGGTGTTTAAAGAAATCTCATAAAAGTGTTAGAAATCCAGTTTCTGAGGATTATTTCAATCTATGGTGTATGTATATAATATAGTATTAGATGAAGAAAATTGGATTTTATTAAAATGATGACTCAATTAGTGAGAAACAGACAATAGGATTTTGTTAGCTAAGTTTTATTTAACCAATTCACCATATTAACCCAATGCTACTATTCCCTCCATAAAAAATTAATCATTGCATTGCACCACACACAGATTGCTTGAGATTGTTAGGCTCACTACTTCCATTCTCATCTGTTGAATTATTTTCTTGCCAAAAGTGAGTTACATAAATGTACAAAGGCTTCTTTGCACCAGTTGAGCTTATTATTGTAATTAAATAATTGAAATCAATTTTATATAAACTGATAGAGTGTGAAAAAAAGTGTTATTCTGCAAAAACAAAGCTGATGATTTGGAAATATTAAAGGTGAGTCTCTATAGACAGATTGCTATGGAATTACATATAGGTGATTACATATAGTGTTAAAATATGTGGGGTAGTATAAAACTTTAAAAGATTTCTTACTCAAATTACATGTATCTTTAAATTTTCATATCACTTTTAAAAAAACAACACTTGAAATTGTAGACCATACAGGACAGATTATATGAAATTGCCTCACAGGTGGGTCATAGGAAAAGTCACAGTCCCATGTCAAGATATTATCAAATCCTTATGCCTTAATCTTTGTTTTCCGTGAAAATAAATGGTTTTAGGTATGTGTATGTTATTTTATATGATCTTCCCTCTTCCTGACTTTCTCAATTGTCACACTAACAATTAGTCGTGATCGGTCTTTAGCAGTATCCTATATGATTAATGGCTAAACAACCAGTGGGACCTTTGGCATCTTAATGCTGTGTATGCTCCAGGAACCATGACAGAACGCTAGAGGAAATAGGAGATTTGAGAAAGAACTAAGGTTAAGTTTGTCTGTCTGTCAGTCTGGTGGAATGGGAACTCAAAGTCATAAGGGAAAAATAGTTATAGAAAATAAGAAAGAAATATTTTTTGCACATCTGAATGTATGGCAAGAAAGAATGTAAATATGCCATATATTAAGAGTGTTATTACAAAATAGTGGGATGTCAAATCATTTATTTTCTCCTTCCACAATTAATATGTATCACTTTTATAAACAAAAAGAGAACAATGTGTTATCAAGGAATGTAATAATTCAGTTAGGACTTATACTGTATTGACTGAAATTCAGATAATTGTATTTTAAGGTAAAATCCATATAGAAATATAGATTTCAAATAATTTCTTCATTTCTGATGTGAGAAGGAATAGACCATGTGCTCCTGCTTTGTAATGTGCAAAATGGGCAGGGGGCAAAAGTTTAAAAGGAGGGATGTGGGGAGAGAGAGGGAGACAGCATGTGTAGAAATAAGCCACTCAATAAGAGAAAGTTGGAATGGTCTTTCCATAATACAACACAACTGGAGAAGGGATAGTTTTTCCCTTTCTGAATATTGGCTCATTAACAAGAGTTAGTTCTTGGCACATAAGCAACCCAGAAGATGGAATGTGTCTTGCTCCTTAAATGCATATAGGCTACCCATAAACTCATGAGTTCCGGGAATTTTTATTAAAATTTTTATATAAACAAGCAATCATTTTGAGACTACAGTTCCTGGTAATAAAATCTATGGATGCCATCAAAACATGCATTTGCACTAGAAGACAGTGGATGAAAGAAATGGGGAAGACATTTTCTTAAAGATAGATTTTTTAACATTATATAGATTTTTATTAAAATATTTATTTTTTCTTTATTTATTCACATTGGGTATTACAGCACCATTAGTAAATTGTTATTTTTATGAGTCTGTTTCACTCAGGAAATTTCTTAATTCATTACATTTTATTACATCAGCAGTAATGAACCAAAAACAATATCATTTATTTTTATTACAACTGTAGGCTAAATCACAATGATTTATATAGCCAGATTGAAGCAATGACTGTGTAATTACTCTGTTATTGTCAACGATATATTTTTCTTAAATAAGACACTTTAACCACTTGTAAAGTCAATACATACAGAAACTTGTAAGTGAAAATAGTAGACTAGCCACCCAGTCACCATTTTGTACTTAAGGTATGATGTGGCTCCTTTCTGGATGGTAAGCATGGGTGATGTATGGAAACAGACAAAACATTGGTATTAATAAAGTGACAATGACGGGTCTCTAACTGTCAGGACACGCGGTTTTCAAATGTTTATCATACCATAAACATAGGGGGCTCATTTCCCTTAAGTATAAACTGAACATCACCATTCTAGAGAGACAATTGTCTGTGTCTTTCTTCTCTATTTATAGAAATGACTATTTTCTAAGCACCTCTGACCATTTTCCTACAAAGCCTTACAATTCCAAAAGTCATAGTGTGTTAGTAAGTGTTTTTTCAGTCCAATCTCCTGAAGCTTAATGTCACTTCAATTAGTCTTGTCTTTAGAAGTAGAGGATAGTTGCTCTGGTACCTGTATTGTAATCTTTAAACCACCTCAAGACTTATCAAAAAACATTTTCTTTTTCTGAGTAAATAACCTCAATTCAAACAGAAGTGTTCAGTAAATAAATGTTAAAAAATCCATCCAACCAGTTTTGGGGTTTTTAGTAATGTATTAATATTTGCAGCTATCATGAAAGAATTACTTTCACAATATCTAAAGGAAAAAGAATTAGGTATCTACCATCTATTATCCACAATCCACAGTCTGGTATCCAAAAGCACTGAAAGCCAAAAAATTAACTCATTTGGCAGCAAAACCTGACCAGAGCAGCCATGTGGCTATTTATAATTTTTATTCAACATAGTGCGATTATTCAACTATTTTGCTGCAGTTAAATTAATGTGCTTAATTATAGAGCATTGTTCTAGAACCCACTATAAGTGTTCCCTAATAAGTAGTGAATGCACCATATTACTTTCTAAAATTAATAAAAAGAAAATCTTTATTATGAAACACATTTGGCCCAACGGTTTTGGATAAAGGATTGTGAATTTGGTTTGGAAAGATGAAATGAGGTGAACTAAGTAATTTTATTCTATGCTATTCCCATGGTTTCACTAATTTTAAATATTTTATTGTGTCCTGCCTAACCTTTCCTCTTAATTATGGTTATTTCAAAACCAAAATGGGCAATGCAAAGTTAGGTCGTTATGCGCCTTGGCCCTGGTACTGACACAGTATGAAGGATGACACTGACACTCCACATATAGAGGATAGAGCTAGTGTCCTTAATGTAAGCAACCCAGGGGAGAAATGGTTAGAAATATTTTGTCAAGACAATTTTGGAGAGACTGGACTCAGCTTAGAGAACCAAAAGGGAAATGAGGATTTTATATTTAGAAATTCATATGACATCATCACTTCCTAAAGTGAGAAGAAAGCGTATAATCAGGTTCTTGGTGGATTATAGACTACCATCACGCTTCCAGAATTCTCTGACCTCAATCTCGTTTCCCATCTCCTTTTGACATGGGGAAGTCTTTTCTTATAGTTATTTCATACTCTGTGTTATTCCAGACTCTGAAGAGCTAAGTAATTTCCAAGTTTGATAAGTCATGGGTATTTCTCTTTATATATAGAAGTTGTGACATTTTGGAAATAATAGTCTTAAATATACACTAAGATGTAGGATAGTATATTTCATTACTACTAATTTAGTGCCCTCTGAGTGAAAATAATACGAAAAGTTCTAGCTCTTTCTCTACCCGCTCCCCTTCTTTGCTTCTGTTTTGCTTGTGCTTCTTCAGCAGCAAACAATTTCAACTTATGTCTGAGAATGTAAATATGACAGCTGAACAAATACTATATGCATAGTCACACCAAATGAACACACAAGGACCTAAACACCAAGTTTGCTTATGCAGCTATGAACCATTCACTTTTTGGTAACAGTGTAGACACCACCTGTGAGGACAGAGTCCCAGAGAGCAGTTTCCAGGCTCTTGGCCTCACGTGGAAAGGTGCTAGCTTGAGTAGTAGATGGCCATCAGCTGTAACCAGTTAGCCATGGGTCACTGATATAACTGCCATGGCTGAGCTAGCAAGCGTGGATTGCAGTTAGCAAGTGGGGTTGGTTGGTTGGCAGAGAAGTGGTTGGCGGATCACGCACCGTGTGGAGCCTGCTTCCTGTGTCTCCAACCCAGCCACCAGCGAGACTATAGTGGTATGATTTCCCTATCTATGGCTCTGTGGGTGTTCCTTTTTGGCCTCACCATATCCTGTGTTCTTGTGCAGGTTGCAGGACCAGAGTCCCTGCATGACACCACTTAAAAAAAAGGAAGAAATTACAAACTAAGTAATTTTTAAATTTTCTTGTTATTTGTGTACATACAATGTCAGAATATAATTCGGAAGTGTGCTACATTATGAACTTCACCTTTATGGATATTACTGAACTGCGTTGCTGATAGCAACAATACGTTCTCTCACCTGTATCTCATATTTATTCTTTCTCTTTCTCTCTGCCATAAGTGTTAGCAAGAGAACACTTGGTCTTTAAATTCTCTTTCTTTCTTACTTTATTTATTTCATGTGTGTTGTCTAAGACAGTAAATGTCTTGAAGGCCTAACATCATCAAAGTAGTTTACTTAAGTGGAAAATGTCTATATCTGGTAAATTGAAAAAGAGAAAGCCACTCCACATGGTCAGTGTTTCATAAGAAACAATGTGAGAGGGGGGAACAAAAATACCCTTAAAGGAAACTTGAAGTAATTTTTTAAACGTTATTTTGGTTTTGAAACATTATTGGAAATGTTTAATTTATGAACAATTCTTAATTCAGTCAATGACCACAAGTTAATGATCCAAGCATTATAATGTTGTCAGTATACTCTTGAATTTGTTAAACCAATCTGTTAGAATTGTGGTTTATTGTTTAACTTTTTTTCCTTCTTGTTTTAGTTGGACCGTAATTTAAAATCTGTCAATGCATGAATTTTTGAAGGATGGTGTAATCATTATTTGTTGTATTCATTAAGTTAATAAGAGATTTAAAAATTATTTTTAAAGAGAGTAGACCCAAAGAGAAAAACTCACAAGGGAAGTGAAAGCATTCTCTGTAAAGGACAAATAAGAAAATTTACTAAAGACCATGAAACTTGAGGACCCTGAGGACCAGTAGTATGAATCAAAAGTCAATCCCACTACAAAGCAGGAGTTACTGAGAGAAAAAGCATGTCCAATATGCCGACTCTATATTGTTCTCCAGCACATATCCCTTCCCCTGAGCATCATCCTTAATCCAGTAGGGAACAGGTCTTTGGTTAGGAAGATTCATCTGCAGAGATAGAGTTCAGTCAGTGCAGGTATTGATATTAAATCTAAATGTAACATTTTATGGTACGTTAGGGAGCTCTCATTATTTTCTACTAAAAATTCCCCTTATTGAATTAACAATGGCTTTCATGACTTAATTCTATTCTATGATTGCTGGAACAAAACCTAAAGCCTAAGGGGGAAGCATTAACGATTTATGGGAAATCTTTAAGAGATTGAAAGGGCTAATAGATATGAAAGAAAAATTAAGGTAAGCTTATTAGTGTGAATTGCAAACAAGTAGCAAAAATTTAAATTGTATTCCTTAGAAATTTTTTTGTTCACAAGTTCTTTAAGGTGGATAAAATCTCAGAAAGCAGAATTTAATGTCCCTTTCACGTATTATTCAAGATGTTAATTATGTGTCTGATGGGTTGTTTTTTTGTTTGTTTGTTTTTGTTGTTTGCCCTGCAAAAATCAGTGATTATTTCAAAATATGAAATGTAAGTGGTCAGTGTGTGTAGAATGGGGTGACAGTAAAAAAAAAAAAAAAAAAAAAAAAAAATTAAGAACTGAAAAGAGTAAAAGGCAAAGGGCAAAAAGCTGTATTCAACTGAATCAGCAGAAAGTGGGACTTTTAAAAAGTTAAAATCCAGAAAGAGTTTGGTCCAATTTCTCTATTTCTTCTTAAACCCACAGTTTTCTTTTATCCTGGACTTAAAATGAGCTAATGGACAGGACCTCCCAATTTCCTCAATTCCTTGCCTGCAGAATTTGCTGCAGAATTACTTTTTCTCACTGAACTCTATCATGTGTCACTGGAGGAAATAAAAAATATTGCCTTATTGGCTGTGGAGAAAGGAAGCAGCATTTTAGAACCAAGGCAGAGGTCAGCATTTGTTTCTACTCAAGCTTGGTGTCGCCATTTGAGTGGCTTACAGTTGAACAGTTCTATCCCTGTTCAGTTGATAGCCCAACTCACAAAAGAAACATCTTATTTCTGATACATTCCATCTGAGGATACAGAAGCTACCGTTAACCGATTAGAAAAGCCACTGGCACACCTTGGCATTAAAAGAAAAATTTCAAAGTAAACATTGTATTGTGTAGAGCTGAAAGGCTTGGAAGTGTCAGTTCTGTGGTGTGTGTGTTACTGCCCCTCACATGGAAGGAGATTCCATATCTTGGGTTTTGTATAAGCATCTGCACATTTATGAAATGTGCCTCTGAAAAAGTTTTGTCAAAAACATAATTGAACATTAAACCCTGTTTATTCTTTTACAACACATTTTATTTTGGTAAGTACACTTAACATGAGATCATCCCTCTTAACAAAATTTTCAGTGGACAATACTCGGTAAATGTTGTACAGCACATCTCTAGCATTTATTCATCTTGCTTAATTGGAACTTTATGCTTGTTGATTAGTGATTCCCCATTTCCTCCTCCCCCCACTCCTGGCAACCACTGCTCTACTCTTTGATTCTGTGAATTTGACTATTTTAGGTCATTCGAATAAGTGGAATCACACAGTATTTGTCTTTCTGTGATTAACTTATTTCACTTAGCAGAGTGTTCTCAAGGTTCACCCATGTTGCATATTGTAGAATTTTCTTTTTTTTAAGGCTGAAAAATATCCCATTAAATGCATATACCACATTTTTTTTATCCATTCATCTGTCAATGGAAATTTAGGTTATTTCCACATCGTGGCTATTGTGAATAGTGAACATGAAAATGCTAATATTTCTTTGAGATCCTGATTTCAATTCTTTTGTATAACTACCCGGATTTGAGATTGCTGAATAATATGGGAGTTCTAATTTCTAATTTGATCTTTGCACATTACTTTTAAGAAAAAGTCCCACTTCCTTAAGATTTACAAGGCCCTGGAATGTTGGGCTCAAAATGATCTTTTTAGTTTTATTTATTACTTCTCACTTTTCCATACTCTACAAATCTGAACACACTTGTCTTTTTTCTGTTACTTGAATGTGTAACTCTATTTGGCTTCTGAGCCTTCTCAGAGTTGTTCTTATAAAATTGGATGCTTCCCTTTCCTTAGATAATCCTTACTACAATACCCCTAATCAGTTTTTTCCTACACGTTTGGGTTAGGTGCTCCCACATCTCTTCTACTTCTCCAAAGGTAGTGCTAATCACCACTTATTGTAGTGTCTTTTTGCATATTTTTAAATCTCTTCATAAGATTCAAAGCACCATGAGATCATGATCCATTTTGTTTGCCATCAGATGTTTGATACTTAATATATATTCAATAAAATGTGTCTACTGCCACTAAAATAAGATAAATTTGTGAAAATAGTTTTAATTCTTAGGATATTATATCTGATGACAGAAGAGATGATTTATGGGTCATTTTTGTTGATAATAATAACATTACTAGCATGGGTAATGATAACTACTACTGCTGAGTTTCTACCATGAGTAGGCACAGTATTAAGAACTTTAATGTATTATTTTATCTAATCCTTATGACAGCTCAACAAAGTGGGTATTATATTTCCCATTTTATAGAGGATAAAATTGAGACTCAGTAACTTACACGACTTAACAACAGGGAAAGTCAGAATTTGAATCCAGATCTATTTTGAAAGATTGTCCTAGTGTCCATACTAAATGGCTTATGCAGGGAGATTCAGGGAGTAACTAACTTATACTTCCAGGATTTGATTAGTTGCTATCATTAATACTTTACTTTTAAATTATGAAGTAGGTAATCATGTGATAGAAAATTGACTAAATACATGACTGGATATTTTAAAACGTATACTTTCTCTCAGCACTATGTGCTTGCTACTATAACTAACAAATAGTCACCTACACAGAGAGTACCAAAAAGAGGCATACCCATTTTAAGAAAGGAAAAAACTGTATTAAAGTTGGAATACTCAATATATATCGATAACAAAAGATGAATACAAGCCATGTGTATATATTTTTTGGCACCTGGGTATATCTATATTTATATTGATACATATGATATATTGATATAAACTGCTGGGAGTCCTAATTAACACTTTACCTTCTTTGCTTACTCACATATTGCAATATCTATTTCCCAGATGCTCATGATTTTTCACTATTTCTGCTTAATGGCTATCATTACTTTGCTGTAGGACTTTAGAACGTTATCATTTTTACCATAAATATTGTTGCCAGGGTTTCATAATAAAAATATCAACCAATACTGTGGTAAACTTTCAGTTTCCACATTTGTGACGCAGTGATTATCATCATTTTATATTATTCCAGGTGTATTGGTAAGGATGATGGGCTTATAAAATTAAGTCATTAATAAATGGCAGAGTAGGGATAGGAATCCAACATTTCTAACTCCTGACATAGCAATTTTTAGGTGTCAATGGTTCTTGCTCAGCAAACAACTGGAAAATAATTCCTTCTTTTTCTGCCTTTTGTCCCCTTATGCAGTTCAGATAAAGAGGAAATCTCTATTTCTTAAATATAGACATATATTATTTCAGAGAATGTTTCTATTGGGAAAGATTGGGTCAGAATTTCTAAGTACTTCCAAATGCCTCTATGCATAATCTGAGAGGTTTCTTACCTGAATCTGAATTCTAAGTAACTTATAATTTAATTTTAATTGCTTTGGGAAAGACAATTTTGGCATTGCCCTGTTCCTTTTTACATATTTTTATACAACTATTATTTAAATAATTACTTAATAGAATACAAACCTTGGTTTAAAATAGAAAGCGTATTTCTAATATTTAACAACAAATCCTTTCAGTGAATTAATCACAAAGTTTCTCACATCTGGATTCATTGCCATGATTTGGTGGAAGCATTTGACCTGACTTGAGAGGGTGCAAGTAATATGTGATAAATTGCTTAGTAAATTAGAAATTAGAACCTTTGACCTGTTGAATTAGGATAGGGCACCTTAAATTGAAGAGAGGTAGTTTTCGACATGCAATGCAAGAAAGTGAGTACTTAGCGACAGGTATAACTTCTTCCTTACTATTTTGTCTGAAAATGTAAGTTGTTTCCTTGATGGCCTATGTTGCTTGGGGATTAGACAATTTAGCCAAAATACTGAGCACACACTTGTTTGGGAGACTTCCTGATATTTACAAAAATATTTCTGGATGTTGCCTTCCAGACAGAGTTATCACCATTTTAGCAATGTGCCAACCTTCTAAATTTCCTTAAGATTTTGGACTCGCCAGAAAACATGCCATGGTGAAAACGTAAATGTGTATCTGTTCCTAAATATTATTTGGGTCTGATCAAGTGTGAAAGCAATTGCAAATATTCTAAGGTGCTATCACATGACATTCATAAACAAAATACAGACTTTTGCTTTGAAATTACTTTTATTACTAAATTGGAAAACAATATCCTATGAGAACTTGAGTGGAGACGTTACGGTTCAAAAATAGATGTTAACAAACATCATCATCAATAACAAAGTGGTCAAGGTTAGCTCACAATGTAGAGTTTCCTTAAATAACCCAAAGAAAGTTTCCTGATATTTTGTAGATGTTGCTAATAGATGACTCATAAGAGATGACTCTCTTATGAGTCACTGGCTAGTGAAGCAAGTTCTAGGTTAATCTCTAGTAAACATTCTTCTACTCAGACAATGACAATACCTAACATTCGCTGGAGATCTGAAAACTAAATAGCAACATCTGGGTTACTAGTTTTTCCAAGTAAGATGGCCAGTGGTCCTTGGAGAAAGACAGTTTTACATACCACATTTGATTGTGCAGTCTTGAATTGCTCATCTGTAAAGCCCTTTTGTTGACTGAAGGATCTGTGAGTCAGAATGAACAAAGACATACTCACATTATAGCAGATATGTGGACATACACTTCAGTCTAAGTGTCAAAGCTGAGCAGATATTTTTATAAAAGGAATGTTTCACTTGCCAAGAATGACACTTGAAAACTAGCTTTACTTAGCATCTCTGAGTCTCATAAAGATTACACAGTAGCCAACACACTATCAAAGGCATAAGAAAAAATAAGCACATTATCACTCAGTGATTTTGCCTTGATTGTCTTCTGATTGAACGAATAAATATTAACTAGCATAAGGTGTCAGTTGGGCATATGTGCTAACCATTAATTAACCTGCATTTTGTTTGGAACATGACTTATTAAAATATACTCCTACTAATCTATTTACCCATAATTGTTTTAAGATAATTTCCATATATCTAATAGAGGTGTTAGTCATTTGGCTATGCCTAAATTTTCTAGTTTTCTGAGTTTGGTCTTTCTGTGGTTCATAATACAAATACTTAAGTGCTTCTTATCTTATGTTTGCAGAAAACCTGAGAGTTACACCCCATTAAAAAATTCCAAAAGCAGTAATTATCTGAGTTTTAGTGTTCTGGTTACCTCTTGCTCTGAATTCTTGCTTCCACTATAGTCCAGATATTGCTTAGATCTCACCTCTTGCAGCTGATCTTTTCTCCTCATTTGGTGCTCATCCAAAGGTGTATCACACACTCTTTGCAATTCCCTACCTCAGTTAGGAAAAGGAGACTGGAGTAGGACAAGGGTTCCTTAATGTCTGGGTAGATTGTATGGGATTACATCATAGTACAATACCAGAAATGACTTGAGAACTGAATTGTAGGTACCCTTGTTCTCATTCTTAATTCCTCAGACTCCCCTGCTACTGACTGCTTCCTCCCTACAGACAACCCCAGGCACCTACTCTGCTCCTGAAATCTTACTTACCTCCTCTTTTAAACAAACTGCCAAACATATTAGCATATTAAAGTTAGTAGACTAAACAAGCAAGACTCAAGAAGGGCTTAGAAAACATGTTTTTTTCTCTCCTTTCATTGCCAACTATCGTCCCCCACACCCCAACCACTCACTGTAACTCTCTTTGTGCTTGTTCTTCCCTGTCCCCTGAGGAAAATCTAGCAAATATCCCATGACTTTTGTGATGATTTTCCTATTATAAACATCTTTAAATCACAAAACAGACTTAATTCATAAATTAAAATTCCTGGTGCTTGTAACAGCCACACTCTGAAGCTCATTTTAAATGAAAGTTTCTTCTCAGGTACAGTTAAGGTCTACTGAGGGCAGAAAGTCTGCAGCCTTACTTCTTTTTGGCTTTACTCTTCACTGCCCTTCTTTCCACCTCTATGGTGAACAGCTCTGGCTCCTTAGATTGAAAGCGGACAGGAGGGAACAGAAGAAAAGGTCAGGAGAGATGAGTCTTGACTAGATACCCAATAATTTCATGTTATTTTTATCTGGCATAGCAGGTGTTTTAAAGTTGAGTCATTTATTTTATTTTGTATTATATTTGCAAGTTTGTTGGAGGATCCTCATTTTGGAAGCCTTCTAATCTACCTCGTTCCTTTAATTCAGGCAAGTAATTTGTCTAGCTTAGTATTCCCCAGCCCCCAACCCTTAGTTTCCTGTGGTCCATGCTACCTAGTCTCTCTCTATTATGGTCTCACCACTTGCTGCACTTGGGAAAAGTCCATTTAAATAGAATCCAAGATGTCTCTCTACCCTTGATGCTCCCACGCACTAGGAAGAAACACTCACCAGCCATGTATTTCAGATACTTTCACCCACCCTACACCGTGTGACCAGCAGGAGAGCCTGAGCACATTTTTGCCATGAAGATATCAGAAACACATAAGAGCAAGCAAGACCTCTTAAAACCCAGGCTTGGAATTGGCATTCTGTCATCTCCAACTTGGTCTATTGGCCAAAGCAAGTCATATGACCCAAAGTCAAGGACCAAGGGAATGAATTCCATTCCACGTGTTTACTGAGGCACATGGCAAATTTGCATGGCATAGGGTCTGGTTACAGGGAAACATGAAGAATTGAGAACAGTACTGCAATCCTCTCCAGCTGATATCAGTTATTTTACCTCAGCATGTGGAAGCTATCACTCCCTTGTCTTCTGTCATCTATTGTTACTGATGACACACTTGTTATAATCTATTATCATTACTATTTGCCTTCTCTCTCTTTTCTCTTTGGTGGTTTTTAAGATTTTCACTTTATCATTGGTATTCTGTAGATTATCTAATGCTATATTAATCAAGGTTTGTAAATGTGGATTCATTTTATTTATCATGCATGATACTCAGGGTGTATTCCCAATGTAACATATTTTTTCTTCAACTCTAGAAAATAATCAATAAATATAGTTTCAAAACATACTAATCTACCCCTTCTTTCAGTCTCATTTAGAACTCTAGTGATTGAGTGTAAATTGGTGCTTTTCAGTCTATTCTTTATATTTCAGTGGCTCTTTCTTTCTGTCTCTTCCTCTCAGGCTTGGTTCTGCATAAATACCTTATGACAACATTTCAATTCATTAATTTTCTTTTCACCTGTGTCCAGTAACAGTATATGCTCACTATTGATTCCCCTTCCATGACTATAATTCTCATTTTCAAGACTTTGAATTCGTTCTTTTTCATCTTCACCAAATAGTATGTCATGTTTGCCTTTTGTATTTCTTAATTTTTTGCTTTATTTTTTCAAAAAAAGAAGTTTATTTCCTTCATCTCTCAGAGCAATTTAATCATATTTATTTTGAAGTAGTTGTCAGACAATTCTGTAAATATATTATTTTCCAGCAGTGCTTTCCAACATTAACGTACATATGAGCCTGAGTTATGTTAAAATGTGGGTTTTTATTTGGCAGGTCTGAGATGAGAACTGAGATTCTGCATTCCTAACAATTTCCTAGGTGATATTGATGCTTCTGGTCCAAGGATCAAGATCCCAGAGTTTATCACCTGTTACTTCGTTTGTTTGTTTTTACTGTCCTTTTTAGCCTTAGATGTATTTAGGATGTTTGTTTTGTTTTCAGACTTATTTTGAGTGGTAATTATTTTGTTGATTTTGATTTTTTATTTTCTTTTTCAAGCTCTTATACCCTCCCCTATCTCTCTTTCCAGGGGTTTTATGACTGATCCCAAATCACTGGGTTCCTTGTCCAGAACCAAGTCTTTTAATGACACTTACATACCACTGGTGTGTGGACACTGAGGATACGACAGCTATATTCAATGAGATAATGCAGTTTTGCTCATTCCTGTTCTTGAGGCTATACCTGTGTCCTACTTCTCCAGGTTCCTTTTTTTTTTTTTTTCCTGCTTTATTTCATGTGAGGAGAGCTGGAGTTGCTACCTAAGCCCTTGGTTTCAATCAGCGAGTTAGACCCCATTTCTTGTCTTATTATCTTACATTCACACTTTTAATCCACTTTACTCTCAGTAGCCAAACTCTTGGGTTCAGTAGGCCTCTGGCTTCAATTCCACTCACCAATTTGCATTTCTTTTCTATTGCCTCCACAGAAACATTTGTCTTCTTTTTATGCACAGATGTATATTTTGGTTTTCTCTTTGTAAATTTTACCTGTTACTACATATTATGTATTTGGAGCAGAAAGAGTGACTAGAAAAGTGAACATATAGAGACATCTCAACCAAATATGTTTTTCTGCATTTTTTACCTGGATCAGGTTCTCTATCTTTGGAATGAAATTTAAGCGTCGACCTTAAAACACACACATTTAATAATTATTTGAAATAATAAGTTTGTTCCATCATTTTATATATAATTTTAACTAATCAGATCTAAAGTTTTGTTTTAGAAAAGAGTGTTTTTCAAATTAAGTTCAAATACCATAACTTACATGTGTAAAATGGTCCAGGAATTGTTTTTAAAAAAAGAGTTATGAGGAAATATCACATATAAAAAAAATACATCATCTCCAATAACGTAAACAGAAAATAATGCATTTAGGTATTGATCGGTAACATTTAAATTTGTATCTGGCAACCCACAACTTAACATTAATTCATATATTTAATAAGTGCCTATAAGTGTCTACAATGAGTCTGGATAATTCAGTTTGCAAATCCCTTCATAATACTAAATGGTGCTAGCACAACTGCTTTCTTATAATTCTGTCTAGTAAACTACTTCAGAAAAGTAATTCAACTAAAGCTTTCTTTTAAATATATCAAAACAGGCTCCAGCAAGTTACTTTTGTAATATATTCAGGGGACTTTTAAGGCTAGTGACAGTGGAATGGAATGGAATATTCTCACAGCAGGGGCAACAGATCCCAGCACAGCCTTAATTCTGCCCCTAATAAAAGATAAGATTGTAAGGCAATTTATTCTGGCTCTGTGTGCCTTAGTTGCATCTTCAGAGAAACAAGAGATTTTCACTTGCTCTAACAAATTACCGTGAGGTTGAAATGAGGTAAAGGGCATAAATATCTTTTTGGAAAACTTAAATAAGAGATACAAATTGTACACTTGAAACCTATATAACTTTATTTACCAATGTCACCCCAATAAATTTAATTAAAAAATAAAGAAATACAGTGAAAAGGACAGTGAAGTCAAATTAGCTATCTACATCACCCCACTTTCAAGACGATGGCTAACCTATTCCTGTTCAGAAAAGACAATAAAGGAATGAATTACTTTAGTGGTCAAATCTAATAGTATAGCCATATGGCACATAGAAAATATACTTCCTTTAATATAATGTGCCTTTCCAGGAGGTCTTGGGCAAAACACTTCCTTACTCAGCTCCCTCTTACTGCTCTTCATTTTTTCTTTCACAACATCCTTCTTACCTTTTGGTTAGTGGGTCATAAGCTCAGAATGAATACGGAAGCCAAAACATATTTCAGCAATTAGCACCCTAGAAACTCAAGCTGTTTTTTTGGCAATATTCTAAAAAGATGATTTCAGCACCTTTCATCCCCAGCTTGTTTGATAATTCACATTCCCATGTCCTTGGACTTGGCAGGCTCTCCAGTGCTAGAGGCACATTCTTAGGTTGGTGAGGAAAGTGTGAGAAACTTGAAGATGCTAAATAGGGACATTAGCTACATTAGCTAAATCTGAACTGGATATACTGAGTTAGTAGGCTTTTGTTCCTGTCCTGTTCTCTCTATTTTTAAATGTGATTGTACTCAGAGCTATTCTGAACATTTTAGTTAACTTACTGCCATCCACCTACCTATCTTATTATTAGCTACTCTCTCCAGAAATATGTTTAAAGGACTTAAAAAAGAGATGAAACAAAATGTCTTCCAAACTGCTTCTACCCTTGGCTTCAGAGGAATGAGCAGACTGTTAGCTGCTTTTATACCTTATTTCTCAGAGTCAGAGACAACTGAAATCCCAGAAGAGACAAGGAAATTTGGTCTGCCATGGAAAGTCTTGTATTTTAAGTCACTTTACATACTCAGACACAGATGACAATGATCTACTCAGGAAGAATTAATGTTTAGTACTTCCCTAGTTAAAATAAGAATGGCACATTATGGACATTCACTAATAAAGATAATTATATTAGGTTTTGTTGAAAGGGTAAATAACTGATTTTCCTCCACTCCCTCAATCCACAAACATATGTTTCCTGCCCAATCAACTGAATGTCTTGTTTCTCTCCAAACTGGGTCTAATTAAAAAGTCACTAATATGACCAAAAGCCTAAGGGAAATCTGCATGAAGTCACTGCAAGGAATTTCTATCATCTGTTTGGGTTGCTCAAGTTCTCTTTCTTCCTTTCTTCTCTTTATCTCCTTGCACTAACAACTGGTGTTGCAAATATTTCTAATTCTAGAATTGTGTGATAAAAAAAAATGCTAAAAAAATAAAACATAGGAATCTTTGGACTATAGGTTTAATTTTTTTACATATTCAACACGGAGTACCTCAGTAAGAATAGGGTGTATCATTGGTTGGAAAGTGGCAAAATCTTCAAAATCATGAGGTTAAGTTTCTGGTTATAACTTTGGTTGGGTCTCTTTGTATTACTGAAAAGTGAGTCTCTCAATTGGGGCTGCATGTCAAATAAGCCTTTAGTTTTACTACTATGTATTACCAGATATACTACAAAGCCCCACTTCTAGGTTCTCTAAATTAAAGTCTTAGAGAGTGGAGCTCAGTTGCATATTATTAAAAGGGTCCCAGTGGATTCTGATGTGTGCCCCTCATTGACAAAAAACTAGTCCAGCTGTTTTTCAAGTTTCCTTCCCAGTTTGACATTGTATAATTCATGTATCCACCATTACAGTATCATACACATAGTTTCACTGCCCTAAAAATCCCGTGTTCCACCTTTTTCAAGCAGATGAAAGCTTTCGACAAAGAAGTGTGAACCCTGATAATAATAATAACAATAATAATTTATTAATATTAGCTCATCAACTGTAATAAATGTACCACACTAATGCAAGTGGTTCATCATAAAGGAACCTGTGTGTGTGTGTGTGGGGGAGGTGTGCATTAAAACAGGGGGTGGAGGCAATTTAAGAATTCTCCATACATTCTGCTCAATTTTTCTGTAAATCTAAAACTGTTTTAAGAAAAAAAAAATTAATTAAAAAGGTAATTTTATTATGTACTCATTTAAAAAAATTAAAAAGAGACATAGAAAGGGTAATAATTCAACTATCCGAAAATGGAAATATCAAGAAGGCCCAGTGAGAGAAAGCAGAAGGCAGATACGCATTATTATAATGGACATCTTGCTGTTTTTTTATATTCCAGTTTCAGTTAGTTAATTAACTACTCTCTCAATCCATTTTCATAAGTGATTGAAAGTGAGAATTTGATTTTTTTTTTATTTACAAAGAAGGAAATCTCTATCATGAAATGCTAGTATTTCAAGTAGACGGAAGCAATAGTTACTTCTGTTGTTACTAACAGAGCCGTTAAACTGTGAGTCCTTTTTATCAACCCTCTTTCTGTACATTGCAAACTCCTTTCAGCTGCTTCTCAAGAATTATTGAGGTAGCTTGAGATATTGTTCCATTACACTTATCATCCTCCACATTTTTATTGAAGATATTTCATTGGTATGACAACATGTCTGGATTAATATATAATAAACATCTTTTTAAGCAGTGACCAGTCCTTTTACGATTTGGCATAGCTACACTATTGTGATAAATTACCTTAAGCAAGTTCAACCTGATAACTATGAAAAAGGTTACATTGTTCTTCAATTATCCTTTTAATCAATCTCCCAGGATAATCATTCTGCCTAAAAATATGTTTCTCAATACTAATTTCATTATCTAGGTGATTCTCATCACTAATCATTAGAGTGCAATTCTCCATATTCTTAACAACTCTTGCTTTAACATAAATGGGTGATTAGACTCAATGTGCAGGATATTACCTGCACGGTGGTCTTGATAATATATTCTCCATCATAACTATCTTCACTTCATCCTACTAATAGACGTTCAAAAAGAAAAAAAAGCTCTCTTATTAAACCCTTCCATGATAAATCATATATCTAAATGAAGGTTACTTTTCAAAAAATGAAGATAGTAAAGGACTTTCTTTCCTTTATGTCCAGAAAAATCTTCTTATAAATTTTTGCTATACTGAATATCACGAAGCCTTTCAAAGTAATAGGAGGAAACGTCCTTTCAAAATGTTGGTAAAGGATTTAGGAATTCTGTGTTGTTGAAGATAGGGATTTTCAAAAAGATGTAATTTTAATTATGGATACTAGAATACTTCTATGGCTCTCCTGGCTTTGTTTAATATCCCCCACTGGATTACATTCGTTATCACAAAATGAGCCTTAATTAAGTATTTATAATTTTTCTGTATCACAACACGCATCACCTAGTGACAACTGGTGGCAGTGTACTTGTGAGGTACTACCTAAAAGCACACAAGCACTAAACAAATCTTTTGGTTAACTCTCAACTTTGACATTACAATATGTGAAAGAATGTCATACATTCCTTTCACTTATATAATGTTTTCCTATCTTAAATAATGTTTTCCTCATATTCATGCCAGTCTTTAAACTGTGTTTATCAATTGTAAACTGATTCTGACTTGGCTGGGTTTTAGGAAAATGTCATCTACTTGCATCTTAGTTTGGGTTACACATCAATTCCAGAACCATTTCTCAAGATAAAACAAAATGAAAACTGCATTCTGATACTTTCCTATGTGTTTGTTTACTCTAGTTAATAATTTAGTTTAGTGACTGTATTATTATTTATACTTTAGGTTCTAAAAATTGCCAGAATACTTTTTTCTCAACATGGAAACATTTTGAAAATTAGTTTTGCTTTCACTTTAAAAAATTTTTTTAACTTAGGGTAAAATTCATATAGTAAAATTATATACATTAATTTTTTTATTCAGAAAAATTAGAGATGTATTTTTGATGCCATTATAAAACCAAGATACTATGTAGGCATCTATTTTAACAGTGACGAGGAAAGTGATACCCTGTCACTCATTTGAATATTAGACTCGATTTTCAGGCCTCTTCCTCATATCCTTCCTTTCCTTAGGAAAGTAAACATATGTTATTTCCTTTAAAACAAGATCCTGTCCATTTGCTTTCCAATGATTGTGATGGTTTGCAAGGAAAAGAAAAAAATACATCCCACCATTCTTTGTCACAATGACTTACACCAGCTTAAGCAGCAGACTTCCTAAACCAAGACTTATCACTTCGGGGTTATTTCCATGTGACCTGTGGAGAATACTCATGAATAGGAGGAGAAAGCATGTGGCTTTCTCCGCTGTAGGGCTGAACTCTTTGGTGCGAGACTAGAAGGCAGTCCTGAGTGTTGTGAAGTAATCATTAAGTTACACGCTTGTCATTTCTTGTACATTCACTCAGAACTAATGCACATCACTTTTTCCAATTATAATCATTCCACCATTTAACAAGCACAAAAGACCTTAGATTCCAATTTGCCACTGATGCCTCGCTCTCACTTGCTTATTTCTTGGCATTTCCGTCTTGCTAGGTTGTGTATGGCTTCAATAATACGGAGCATTCTCTTTTCCTAAAACAAACTTGCAAACGGAGGTGACAAGAACAGCTGGTCTCACATAAAGGGCAGGCTGCTTTCACCGTGTTGATAATTTTTCTGTTTTTGCAATTCTTTTCTGCTGCTGTAAATATATATTATTTCTTATTGCCAAAACTAAACAGAAATCACATAGTGATATGCCATATCTGTTTCTGTTTAGGCTTCTCGGCTGGTCATATCAAACCTTCTCTGGAATGTCTCATTCCATTTAGTTTCTCAAATGTGTTTCTGTCTTCACAAGCACACACGTACACAAACAAGCGATCACCAAGCTAGAGAAATGTTATTGTCTTCATACTTTGTTAGCTTCTGCTTCCTTCAGTGAGTATTAATATGTCAGAATGAACTGTGAAACATGCTAGCTTTGGATACGCCGCCTTAAACACGAGTTACATATAGGAGGAAATTGGTATTTTCATTTGCTACACATGCTTTAATGATATTAAGCCATCTAATATGGTGCATACGCTGGATTTCAGTAATGCTTCTCTTGAGAATTTCAAACTGTAATGGCAATCTAAAATGACAGCCTTACATTTATATAGCTCCTTTCATCTCAGAGGTCTTTTACACTTTATAAAGTTACATGGAGCAATCATTTCACTTACCCACCACAGAAATTCTGCCACCTCTAGGGCAAATCTGGGCTTACTTTCAAAACTAACTCAACATTACAGATAATTACAAGAGGAGAAAAGCCACAGTTGATGAGAACTGAATAGTGCATACAGAAAGATAAAATAATTTCCAACACAAATTTTAGCCTAAAGGTAAGAATCAAGCAAACAAACAGAAATTCCCTGAGGTTATTTAATAACCACCAGTGCACAGGACTGTGGACGCCCATGCTAGCCACTAGAGAGCATTTCAAGAATAACTAATTTAAGGTGAATTCTCTAAAGGTTGATTTAGATTAGTGAAAGTAAAATTAAAAAAAAAAAAGTAACAGTTCTTAACTTAAAAAGCTTAAAGTATTAAGATTCTAAATAGATTTCATGTTTTCTTCTTGCTTAAAATAGTACTAATTTCCCTCTACTTCTACATACTTCTAGCACTAGACAAGGGTATACACACACACACACACACATACACACACACACACACACACAAACTCACACACACTTTGACACCCAAAACTTTTGAAAATTATTTGCAGATATACGAGTATTTTAAAAAAAATTAAAAGCCTCGCAGAATATCTGTGATCACTGTTCCTTGATATAGTATATTTATATTAAGAATTACGTAAGGAAAACTAACAAATTTACAAATTTAGTTTGGATACTTGGGCATACACTTAACATGCTCTGAGTCATTTGAGACTCTGTAATGGAGAACAAACTAGACTCCAACTCTACGTCACCAGTAATCAAGTGTGAAGTGGTTATAACCAGCACTAAAATGATCCAAATGGTCATGTCTGCCCCCTCTTGACTGCCTTGCTCCTCCTGGTTATACCACTATTGCTGGTCTGCCTACATTCCACACACCTTTAAACCAGAACAATCCCAGCGTTTTTAGACTATCCAGAACTATCCAAGGTATTAGGATCAGGACACTTCAAAAGCAGACTCTCTCAGAGCCCCAACCACTGTTGAGAGATGAGTGCTTTCTTCCTTATCCTCCACAGTCACTCCTTATGGATGATTTATTGTGGGTTAGGCATTTTAGGGGGCTATGGGTAAAAGTGAATTTATTTGAAAATTTCAATTCCTAGCTAAATCTTAGACATTCTCAGGGAAATGTTGGGATTTGAGACATTAGTAAAAATGTAGAAATATCAGCTGGGTGAAGAGTTGCCTTGTAATAAATTCATTATATAGGGTGCACTTTTTATTTAACATCATTGTATTACTTTAAGAAATTAAAAAAGTGACATATCTGTTAAAGACAATCTAGAAAATACAAGCGAACAGAAGAAAATAGAAAACATAACCCATCCCTAGAAATAATCACTGCGGATATCTAAGAGAAGATGTTAGATATTAACAGTGGTTATTTCTAGGGCTATTTCTCCCATTTTCCTGTGTTCAGATAAATCTGCTCAATTTTGTTTAAAAATTATGTAATAACACTGACAAATGTTTAACAACCCTGTCTTCAGAAAAATAAATTAAGGATTGATTTGTAGCATTTACAATTTCTGTGGTGTAAACACTCTCACCATGGCTGATTTCAAGCTACCAATGTAAAGTTATTGAAGGAGAAGATGGGAAAAGACATGCACAATTGGCTCTTATGTGTGAATATGAGCTGCTCAAGTACCTCAAAGAATCCCACATACAGATGGTTTCCTTTCACTCAACAGTATTTCCTGAACATTCTCTCTTGTCAAAAACTGTTCCTCTGAAAAGTCACTTTAGGGCTGTTTAGTATTCCATAGTATGGGTATGTCTTAATGTATTCAACCAATCCCCTTTTAGCTTTTGCCTTATTTTTGCTTTCAGTAACTATATAGTGATTAATATCTTATAATGGTTATATATATTCTTATTCCCAAAGAGATCTCTGCATCTTATAATCATTATACACATTCTTATTCTCAAAGAGATCTCTGCAGCTAACCATTTACCAACTAGATAAGATGAGTGAGGGCAGAGAAATCTCTAGGGGACTTGGATTTCTGGTTACCTTAAACTGAGGATAAAAAACTTGAATAAACCACAGGGGCCTGGAAAACTTAAATGAGAGTGGTGTCTTGGGTAGGAATTCTGGTGAACTGAAGGACTCACGTTCCACCATAGGGGAAATGTAGGCCCTATGTTGCCAGTTACCATTTTTAAAGGGAAACTTCCTGAACACTGTAAAAACAACTTTTTGTGTCGGATCTGGCCTGTGCACCAGAGTCTCCTGCCCAGAAGAGTCACTAGAAGTGGCCTGTCCTGCAGTGGGGTTCAAGATATCAGCCTCTCCCTATATCCAATCCTTTAAGAAATGGATCCTATCTCTACCTCATCTACATTTCTGAAAATTTATACAATATTTGTTAATGGCAAGCCTGAAGTGGTGTTTCTAACATGACAGTTTTAGCACCTCAATACTGAAAACAAATTAGCAAGTGTTGAAATTCAGCTGTTCTCTAGCACTAATATGCATTTTTTAGGTGATACTGGAGCATTTGAGGAAAGCCACCAGGTGCCTCTCCTCCTACACAACTTATTGTACGTCTTTGGATTATCAAATATGTAATGTCCAGCTGTCAGAGCCCAAGAAATGCTGATCTGTCTAGTTAGAAAAAAAGAAGATGTAGAAATGTAATTTCCAATGAATTTTATATCTAGGTTCAAAGCAGTAAGAAGAGTGTTCTTTTACTAAGAGGGACCAACAAGCCCAATTGCTGCTACAAGCATTACTGATAGCCCAACTTACAGCCTTTTGGGTATAACATCATCCTTTTTTAATTGTTTGCATATTTGATTTTAATGCAAAGCATGTTTTATATACTTTGGAATACAATGCTTTAAGTTCCACCTTTAAGAAGTTATATTTTTCTTCTTTTTGTAAACAGAGCACTATAAATGTAAGAACAGAGACACTTTCAGACCTCAGAAACATTCAGCCTTTTCCATACTTTATGGACTAATGCCAAAAATTTTAATGCATTTTCCTGTTATTAAATTGCTTTGTTTTAAAACTTTTAACAACTATCTTTCATGGTAAACGATAAATTGAAGTATATATTCCTCAAGGTAGACTATTTCAAATTTAGGGCAAGAAGCTAAGTGCTTAATGTTATAATTCTAGCCACCCTCCCTCCCCCAACATTTTCTCATATTTAAAAAACAAAAAAATTTGTAATAGGTACAAATGTGCGAAGACTCAAGTGAAACCCTTGGTTCATCAGTCATGTGCTAACAAAATCAGGAGGCCTGAAGTCCATTTGAATCTATTACCAACTAGTAACAATAACTTGATTAATCTAGTTTCTTGCCCTGTAAAATGGAATACTTATAACTGATTTAATTTATTACAGAGAGGTTTGTAAAGAGCACATGAATTAATGAATGTGACATCACTTTGCAATTTCAGTTCCTTTACAAATGTGAAACAGTTTTGTTATTGAGCATTGGAGGGGAAGGGGTGTGGAAAAAACATAAAGATGGAAAATTAAGTGAAAGGAAACTGTTAGTTCCTCACAGCATTGTTCTCAATTTGTATACCAATCAGATCTGGTGGACCATTCAGTATGAGAAATCGATTAAGAAATGAGAGCACAGATGAATTAGGTTAGCCCAAATGTAAGTTATGGACACTGAAAAATGAACACAAACCCACATTTACATTGTTGACCATCTTAAGGGATTTATATTTTTCCTGAAGAATGTCAACAGGCCCCCTGAAAGTCCATGACTCTCAAGTTAGTTAAAAAAAATCCCACACTTGGGTTATATTTTAAAAAGTTTTCCTGGGTAGATTGGGATAGTGGTACTCAAACTTTATTGTGCATAAGAATAGTCTACGGATCTAGTCAAAATTGCGTATTCCTGCAGAGATTATGAATTGATAGAAATAAATGAGGCTCCTGAAGCTGCATCTGAAAAAGAACCACTGTGAGTCTAATGCCATAAATTATGACTGGGGGTAAGAAACTTCATGGTGTGCTTAGGAGAGGGTCAAATATGGAAGTTGCACATTTGGATGAATTGGAGAATAGCGAGACTATTAAGCATAAGAAAACACACTGTAGACTGGTACAGACTGCTGCCATTAGTGGTCCCTGATTTGCTTGTGTCTTCCTGTATCAACGCCCTTGAATAGTCTCCTCTGATATCAACTCTAACTTCGGCCATATGGCTTGCTTGGATAGTTGGATAATAGCAAATATGACACAAGTCGAGAATTAAAAAGTGTTTGTGTGTTGAAATATAACCCCTCTTGCAGCTCCTAGGAATCCTGTGACCATCATTATGTGAACAAGCCTGGGCAACTTTGTCAATCACACCTGGCCAATCACCTCAGTGGACTCACCTGAGAGCTGGCACCAATGACCAGACATGATATTGAAACCATTTTACGCCAAATATGATAGATAATGACACAAGCTAACCTTGCAAAATCAGATTTAGCTCTACACATGTGGAATTTGAGCTTCTGGTAAAACATTGATCAGAACTCCATAGCAGATAAGATGATCTAAAGTGTAAGTGAATGACTAGCAAAGGCTTAAGGGAAAGGGGTTGGAAAGTACCTACTGAGAGATTGTGATTTAGACTGTAAGAGTATAAAATCAATACTAGAGGACCTAGAGCAGAACTTTAACAAAGACCTTCATTTAATTTTTCCTGGAAAAAGTTAAGAGCAAATAGCAGAGCCTTGAGGAACAGAAAGGCCGTCAGGAAAACTAGGACCAGAATTTCACAGAACACAAGAAAGAAGAAATTTCTTGTGAGTCATAGCAGAAAGGTACCAACTGTTCAGAGAAGGCATAAAATAATAGCTCAAGACAGACCTGTGGTTTGAGCAGTTTAAATTGCTAGAAAAATGATATAAAATTGATTTCAGGTTTTAATGATTGAAAGACAAGAGAGACATTAAGTATCAACTACCTTTTGAAAAATGTGGAATAAAAGTAAGATAAGAAGAGATTTCTAAATATTTCAAAAAGGTCAATGTTTTATTAACCATTTGATGTCTCATTAAATGATGAGACATTAATAGCCAAACGGATGGATTCTAGTCAAGGCATAATTTTGTTTCTGATTTTGATATCTTCATCTATGATTGATTATCTTTGAAATCATTTTCAGGAAATTCTTAGACAAATGCATACCTAATATTTAAGTTTAGTTCTACTCCCTGCAAAATCTCACTAAAATGCCAGGAAACTGATTATTTGGTCAATTTTTTAAAAATTAAGGTGAGGATAAAGAAATGGTAAAGAAGACATAAGAATATTCCATGTCTATGATGCATGTCAACACAACTTTGGATAAAACAATGAATCATAATTGCCTTGGCAGTTTAGAAAAACTGAAAATTAACTGTTTGCTGATCAAGAAGCTAAAATACGAACAAATTTGCAAAGCAGAATCCTGGGTACAATTAGGAATTGATGATACTAGGAACGTCCGAAGATAGGAATTAAAGAGAATAGAATTTTGTGAAGTCTGTAAGAAACAGTTAAGCTCTCAACTCTCTTCTTCAGCGAGGTGAGCACTACTCCCAGATCATCCTAAAATTGGATTTGCAAAACTAAACACTACTGAGATCAAGAAGGCTTACCTAAAAAGGGGTATTGATAGTCTACATATGGAATCTTGAGACCAATAACCTCCTAACCCTACTTTGCTCTAAGAACATTGGCAATTCTAAGCATACAAGATTGGATAATTACATTCACAAAATCATCCTAGAAAAAGTGCTATATACCTCATTGCTGAATATCACTGTGGTCACCTTCGAAATACTTCCCTTGGGAAGCTATGCACCAGTGTCAGCACCTAGTCCATGCTTCAAAGCAATTTTGGAGTTCTTTTTTGGGAATGGCCACCAGAGCTGTCGTCATATTATGCTTGATGTCCTGAATGTCATCAAAATGTCTTCCTTTCAATATTTCCTTTATCTTTAAGTAAAGAAAGAAGTCATTGGGGGCCCGATCAGGTGAGTAGGGAGGGTATTCCAATACAGTTATTTGTTTACTGGCTAAAAACTCCCTCACAGACAATGCCCTGTGACGTGGTGCATTGTTGTGATGCAAGAGGCATGAATTGTTGGTGAAAAGTTCAGGTCGTTTTCGTCTTTTTCACGCAGACTTTTCTGCACTTCCAAATAGTAAACTTGGTTAACTGTCTAGTTGATACAAATTCATAATGAATAATCCCTCTGATATCAAAAAAGTTTAGCAACATCGTTTTGATTCTTGATTTGGAACTGATGGACTATTTTGGTTGTGGAGAATTGGTTGACTTCCATTGTGCACTTTGATGCTTTGTTTCAGGGTCATGTTGGTACACCCTTGTTTCATCAACAGTGATAACATTGCCCAAAACATCATCTTGCCTCTCCAAAAGGTCTTGGCAAACTTCGATTCTCCTTTGCTTTTGTTCATCGGTGAGCTCCTTTGGGACGATTTTCACACACCTTTCTCAGGCCAAGATTTTCAGTTAAGATTTCCCCAACTATTTCTCTATCAATGTTTATTTGGTCTGTTATGCTTCTCACAGCCAGCCGATGATTTTGATGCACAATTCGATGAATTTTTGCAATGTTTTCATGAGTTCTGCTCCTTACTGGATGCACTGACTTCTCTTCACCAGTGACACGTTCTCTCCCCTCAGAAAAATGTTTAGTTCATTTGTACACTGCTGTTTTCTTCATGGCATTGTCCCCATGAACTTGGACTCACATGTCCCTGATTCATTTCCACTCTTGCCAAGTTTAACAAGAAATTTAATGTTTGTTGATTGCTCTAATTCATGCTTAGACATTCTTGTGGTAGCACACAAAAACATGCAACAGCAATAATGAATGCCCTCACCAAGACACCACCACATGTTGACATGAACACAGCTGTGAGACACTGATATACCAAAGTTATGAAACCTTACCGAGCTGTTGGTACAGTGCTGCTTATGTAAGCGCATGGTGGCAAGTTTGAAACTCAATTGTCAGATGTTGTACACCCACCCACCACCCACTTCACTCAATGTTAGATATTGGAAAATTTGCAATCTAGAATAAAAGATGTGCAAATACTGATGAGCAGGAAGGCGTCAAAAAATGAGAAATTCAAAATGTGTTAGCAGATATTTCAATGTATGTTTAGAAGCTAAAGTCAAGGAAAACTCAGAGAGAGGGAGGGCAGAACAAAAAGAGAAACAGACTGTGGAATCTAACATATGAATAATGGAAACTTTGAAAGGAGAGAACAAAGGAAACAGCAAGGAGGAATTCATCAATAAAAATGTTAGAAACAAATTTCCAGACTAGAAGGACAACAGTGGACATTTTTAACAGACTCAGTACAATGAATGATAAAAGAATCACATCAAAGCATATTACTACGATATTTCACTATACTGGCAAGTAAGAAAAGATCCTAAAAGTGAACAGAATATAAAACAGACCTATGCAAATGATGAAAAATGAGAATAGCATGAAACTTCTCAATAGCCTTGCTAGAAGCTGAAACCAATAGACCAGATCCTTGAAAATTCCAAGGGAATACTATTTCCATCCTAGGATTCTATACCTACCTAACCAAATTATCAATCAACTATGGTATGAAGTCATTTTATCATTAATTAGTCATGAAAATTTTCAGAATGTTTACCTCCTATCTACCGTGTTTCTAGAAAGTTTCCAAGTGACGTGCACAACCATAAATAAATAAATAAATAAATAAATAAATAAATAAATAAATAACAGGAAAAAAGGGGAAGAAAGAAAAGCATGAATTAAACATTACAAAGGTGAGAAATATTCCCCAGAATAATAATACTGAAAGGAGCTAGATCAATAGCCATGTTAGAGTCCTAGAGAACCAGCTCAGATTGAAGCCATAATTAAATTAATGTACTATCTGGTATGTTTGAATATATGGAAAGGATATTTAGTGTTTTATTACAGAATTTAAACAGGAGTTACTAGGATATACAAAACTAACAAATGTAAAAATAAGGCGGATTATTAATTGTAAGCACAATGGAGAATATACTAGAACTAAACTCTTCTATAGTAGGAAGTCAATATACGCCATTTTTAAAAATCAAGAAATAACAAAATATGTTTTTAAAAACTTCAGCAAAAAATATGAAGCATAATTGTAAAATGTTACAGTAATTAAATATGTAGGCAAGTGTGTGTATCTTTGTTATACTCTTCTCTCTACTTTTCATTTGAATATGTATCTAATAAAAATCTTACTAGGAGTATTAAATATTCTTCAATGAAATATTGAGGTAAATTGGGGAAGAAATAGCAGAGATTGCTGAAGATGTTTTCCTCTGAAAAGCAGAAATGATTGGTAGGAAGATGAAGAGTAGGGCATTAGCATAAAAATATTCTTTTTGTGAATGTTCATCACTATATTTTGATTCATATAAGGAAAAAAGCATCAATTCCACTAAGATATATCTACACACCTTAAAATAAATACTTGTTGGTTTTTCAAAACAAATTAACTAATTTGAGCATAATTGTGTATTTTTTAGAGAGCAACCTACTTTTATCCAACAAAATAGTTTAAAAATTTATCAAAATGTCACTTAAATTTTGTAGAATTCTGTATCTTCATAGGTTTTTTTGTTTCTAGGTTAGTTAGAGCAGCAATTCAAAAGGCCAACTGGATTTGACCCTAGAAAATACATATAATGAGCTGAAAATCACTTGCCTCGTGTCAAAAATCACAGAAATCTATAGTCAAAAACTATCGTGGAAATCACCCTCATCCAAAATGTTTGATTATTGGTGAGTAAACTGAGACCTCCAGTCATAAAGTGATATGTCTAAGACCACATGTTTATATCAATATAAAATTTTGTAAAAGCCACTCAGCTGCTGGCAAGTCACAGAACTAAATTTTGTTTTTTTCAGTAAGGTCCTGCCGGAAATAGGACCTTATTTCCTCCAAAGACAATGACATTTGAAAGATGTTGGTTGCTGGGCCACCTAAAGATAATAAGTGCTTATATTTGAACACACTCTCTTTCAGGAAGTGTGTTTCAGGAAACACATCAAGGACAGATTCTTTATTTGCACACATACAAGTAAAATAGTCACCCATTTAAAGTGAGATCATTTTAAATCAACTTGCAGATGTTACAGATGGCATGTGTGGTAGTTAAAATGAGTTTATTTTTTGTCAAACTATGCTCTTGAAGGAACGTAAGAACTGGACTTTGTTATGGGCTGAATTGTTTCCACTCACAAAATTCATATGCTGAAGCCCCCAGTACCTTAGAAGATGATTGTATTTGGAGATGGGGCCTCAAAAGAGATAGTCATGTTGAGGTCATTAGAGTTAGAGTGGGCCTTAATACAATCCAACTGGTATCCTGATAAGAAGAGGAAATTCGGACACACACAGAAATGGCCGGGGTACGAACATCCAGAGGAAAGACCACATGAGGTTATAGCAAGAAGGGAGCCATCTGCAAGCCATGGAGAGAGATCTTAGAGAAACCAGACCTTGATCTTGAACTTCTAGCCTCTAGGACTGTGAGAAATAAATTGTTGTTGTTTAATGCACCTAGTTTCTGGTATTTTGTGATGGCAGGCCAAGCAAACAAACGCAGACTTCAAGAGGAAGACATTGAGAATGGAGTTTAGGTTGCCCTGTGTAATTAAATACCGTGGACTCTTATGGCTGTGCTGGGTGGGTAATGGAGTGTGCTTTTATTTATGTTTCCTTTTGGTTGGGGGCGGTGTAAAGATTAGGAGTAAACTGGAAGGGTGAAGCTGATTCTGGGCCTGGTCTATGGCAGCTACTAGAACCTCTCTTTGCATTGCACCCTGAGGAACTTAACATTAATGGAAAATTCAGAATAGACATTCATCAAAGAGGAATGGAAGAGCGCTCAGAATTGTATTCCTTTGAATAATAAATGAGATGACACCATATTTTATACTTTATGCTCATAAAACTGGACTTCCATGTTTTACTCCCCTTTTAAATGTTTACTTATTTATTAAAAGACAAAATTAGAGCAGTTGCCCATGCATCTGAAGGTCCAGTATGTCTTTTAAACTAGGATTTGACAGTACTTAGCACAGTGCTGTAGTGAGGTTTTACTTAAGTAGGGTGTTAGGATGAGAATGGGAAAAGGTATTATCTTTTCTAGTGTTCTTTGCTTATATACACAGATAACAAGCTTATAATTTATTTCTTAATCATCTTAATTGTGAGCCTTCACACTGTTTAATATTATATAACACAGGTTGTCAAGTCAGACACCTGGCTGGTGTCTGTCCTCACAGCTATGAGACCTTAGGCAAGTCACTTAACCTCTTTCACCTTAGTTATTTCCCTTATAAAACAAGAATGATATTATCTAATTCACAAGGTTGTTTCATGAATTAAATGAGATGCATGTACGTATATTAGCATGGGACTTGGAAGATAAATCATTCTTTCATCAAACTGAGATATTCTAAATACCATTTAGAATTGCTTCCTTTCTAAAAGTTTATAGAGCTTTTCCTGCATAAATGTTCTTAGAATCTTTTTAAACAGTCAAATAAAAAATTTTTTCTGAAGTTTAAATCTTTCATTATATCTACATAAGAGGACATTTTCTTAACTCTGGAGAAAGTTGTATTGCTTCGTAAGCATAAAATAAAATTAATTTTATGTGGCATTGAGTGATTCCAAGTCCAATCGTGTGACAAAAACTGGCCCATGTCTACCTGTGCAGCATAATCTGTTTATGCTGCATTGGAATATCAATTTAGAAATGCCACTTTCCTCGAGCAGCAAGTAATTATCTGGAGGAAACATATTTTATCACTCCCTCTAGTTGGTATCAGGCAGCAAATCTTCAGTCCCCACACATGATCCTGTGTTTCCTTACAAATTGTGCCGCCGAGAAGTACTGTACCTTAACACTTTTAAATAAGATCTTGACACTAGTGTCATTGTGCAGGCTCGGATCTGGATGACAGGATTTTTTTCCCCCTTAATTTAAACGCACTATTTTTCATCAGATGACAAGCATACATTATGGTCTCCATTCTAACCAAGGCTCTAAAGGCTATTTCAATTTGACTAGAGCGGTTTTCTGCCAAATGGCTACTCTAAGTTACACTGCGCACATTACCCACCAGAAAGCACAGAGTTGATGAGAGTGCACTGTCAACTATCCTGCACATCGATATGGGGTTATTTGATTTGAAATTGGATTCTAGCCTTCCTTGATCTGTTGTATAAATGGAGAAGCATGTGTTGAAGAAATTCCTATAAAGTTTATGAAGAATGTGTTGTACTTTCCCCTACTAGAGTTTGTCTTTTACTTTGACTCCAGCACAGGGTCTCTCATCTCAATGATAAATATTCAAAACTAAAAGTAGGAGAGCTTCTTTTTTTTTCTCTTTAAATGGAAAGAAAACTTAAGAAAAATTATTCTATGCATGAATTTCTTCTGTGATGCGAGTTGGGTGCAAGTTGCAGACTTTTGTAGCAGAGTGGCTTTGCGACCCTTCTTTAAACATTTAAGACTTAGTTCAGAAGTTCACTGAATATGATGAGACATGATTCTTAAGTACGGAGTCTTCAAAAAAATCTTCTAAATATATAATATTCTCAGCAAGACATGTCAGTCATTGTCAAGATGAAAGTCGTTTAAATGCTAAGTTCCTGGTAAACTGTATCTATATTGTAGGGCTCTATTCACAAAGCAATACCTTAGCAGTATGTGGGGAGCATACCATAATGTGTCATATTATTATGGGACACAGTGAACTCGGGAGATTGTGATGTGAGGTTGGGAGGGAAGGAGTTTGCTATGCAAGTTACATGCTTATCACCAGTATGTGGATGGCCCTAAGGGCAGCATAGTGAACTTCAGAGAAAACATATTAAATGGGCATGAGGGAAGCATCCTTTTGACCCACATAAAAGGGCCTTTGTGTAGACCTCATAGCACAAGATTTTATTTTTGAGTGGATAAAGCTGTGCATTTTCTTTAGAATCAAAGGTAGATTGGCAACACTTTCAGTGAATGGCAAAATAATTATGAGTGTATTTGGTATTCAGTGTAAAACATTTATCACTTTGAATGGTTTTAGCATCAGAGCAGTTGTAACAGGCAATCCCACAAGAATACCTTTGTAATTTAGCATTAATTGATGTTTCTTTATT
This sequence comes from Rhinolophus sinicus, assembly GCF_057876585.1. Taxonomy (NCBI): domain Eukaryota; kingdom Metazoa; phylum Chordata; class Mammalia; order Chiroptera; family Rhinolophidae; genus Rhinolophus; species Rhinolophus sinicus. The sequence goes on along the minus strand of NC_142517.1, from coordinate 154,573,355 downwards.
GTAATGGCAGTTGATAAGTTAAAAGGCACTGAATTGAAGAATGAAAATAAAATGCTTTGACCAGTCCTTTACAACTTCTGCCACTGACTGGAAAAAAAATAGCTCTAAAATAAAGCAGGCAGAAACAGTGCCCAATTTTCTAAGAAGAGTGTGGATGATTGTGTTTGTGTTTATATGTTTATGAGTGCATATACATACTGATAATTAAAATCCAGCATCTGGCTTAGGACAATGGACTATCTCTAAGTATTTCAGAGTACCTTCTTTTTCACTGCATGTGTGGTAGATTGATTACAAAATGGCCCCAACTCTCCATCCTTTCCTGTATCTACAGCCTTTGTGATATGACTTTGCAGCTCCTCCCATCAAGTGGTTAATTCTATTTTACTACCTCTTAAATATTATCTGGCCTTGGGACTTCCTTTGGATAATAGAATGTGATGGAAATGACAGTCTGCCAGTTTGGAGCTTAGGCTTCTACACACTCTTTTGAAGCCCACCGAGCTGCCGTGTGAGCAGCCTGGGTTAGTCACTGGCGGATGAGAGACACAGGAGCAGAGGTGAATTCTCCCAGCTGAGGTCTTCCAAGAAGAGCCATCCTCTAGTTGGCCTGCTGATTGATTGCAAATTCCTGAAAAAGCCGAGACAAAAATCACTGGAGCTTGACTCAAAACAGAAGAACCTCTCCTCTGAGTCAATCCTAAATTGCCAACCTCCAGAATAGTGAGCTAAAGAAATGGTTATTACTATAACCCACTATGTTTGAGGGTGATATTTTTATGCAGCATTAGGTAACTATTTCAGCATAGTAGATGAAAGAGGTTCTAGATTAAGAAACAAAAGGCTAAAGTTTTAGTTTTAATAACATTAAGCTTCCGATGTAAAGTCGATATTCTAGCCATAATGAATTCTATAATCTTCATATATTGTTCTACTTCTTTAGCTTTGTGCCTGAAATGTCTTTCCCAAAGATCCAAATTGGACTCTTCCTTCAAAGCCTAGGTCACATACTCTTCCTCCATGAAGGATTCCCTGATTTCCATAGCCTGCACCTCAAAACTTCCTAGAATTTTGTTTACCTATATAATACCACATACAACTTTTCCCTTGTATTTGTTTTTAATATACCCCCTCCAAAAGGCAAAGAGATGCCATCTTATCCATCTTTGCAATACTCAAATCACCTTGTAGTATGTAGATAAAACTAAGCAATCAATAAATATTTGAATAAATAAATATAATGAGAGGCTAAGCAATTACTCTGGATCCCAACCTCCCTCTCTATGTTCTTGGTATTATTGTAGGGAGTAGTTAGGCTGTTCATCGAACACTTAAACAAATATAAAGTTTCATTCTCTTAATTATTACTGCTATTGTATTTTTGGTTATTTTTATGCATTTCCTTTTCCTGTAAAATTTTTATATTCTGTAAAACAGGATATTTTAAGCTTTTTAAAATACATAATAGCAGTAGGAACAATGCAAAGGTTACTTGGTTGATTAAATTTTTAAAGAAAATTATCTTTTCAGTATTTATTAATTATAATAAAGATTATTTTTTAAAAAGTATCCAGATTTTTTTCCTCTCTGCCTCATTATTCATAAGTTGTTTTTCTGGTCTATAGACTGAAAGAAGTTTGGATTTATATAAATATAAATTTATTGCAAGATCTTTTATACATCTACAAATATAAAAAAGATATTAGGCAACTTTAGTCAAATTCTTTAAAATTAAGATATATAATTTTAGTTCAGTGTACATTTTGTTGTCATTATTGAAGTGTTTTCCTTAGATGTTTCAGAAGCGACTGAGATTATGTTTCAATTTAATGTAAGATGCTTTCCTGCTCTATATTGTTTTGCTGCATTGGCTAATTTTTGTTGCTTTTCTGCTAAATAAAATTGCAAGTATTAGATTAACTTCCATATCAGTGAGATGAGAAAAAAAGTTTTTGAAGAGCAGTGATGATTTGGTCAAATATTCTTTCACATAATGTTTACAAAATAATAATTAAGTTGAGATGATGACTGCTTGCTCACTGAAGACATTTTTCTCAAATTATTTAAATCATATAATCCATTTCATCTTAGGTAAATTAGGCTCACTTTCCTCAATTTTCTCTGTCACTACCAAAAATATTAGAGGTTTGGATCAACTCTGGTTCCTATCATTGCTGCTTCAGAATATGAATAAAATACTTCTCCCCTTGCCCCATTACCAATATAAACTTAGAAATATCTGCACTGGTGTTTCCCATATTGATATCTGTGAATCATCAGAAATCTGAGGACATATTCTTAGGCAACCCATGAAATTTTCTAAATATTGTATTTTCATTCTTGTGATAATTTAAACACACACACACACACACACACACTTTGAACTAGTTATAAACAAAAAAAAACACATATATTTTGCCAAGATAATTAATAAATTGAAAGATATTTGCTTAGAATAGGCTTTGGATTTAAGCTGATATTTCTGGGCCTCTTGGGTCTAACAGAGACAATCTTACAAGTTCAAGAAAGCTTGTCCCTTTAGAAGTGGTTATTGTAATCCTCAAATTTGAGAAACACTAGTCTATAACCTCAGTGGACAAACTTGACTGAAATGACTCATTTGGAAAACACATCAATTTTTTTCTTCAATAAAATAAGAATGTATCACTGACCATGGACCTGGCACTGTGATTGACACTTATCATGGAGCTTTCGATAGAGTAAGGAAAACTGACAATAAACAAATAAACCAATAAGTAGGCTGTTTGAACTGATGGTGCATGTAGACAAAGACAATGTCCAAATGACAGGCAGCTTTAAGACCAAACTCAGCACCGCTGGGGTACACTTAGTGGATGACTGGAATGTGTGCCTGAGGGCAGGCATTTGCTCTGCATGATTTGAAACTCAGGCTTAAACCACTTGGTCCATCTAAGAATTCTAATACTCAGTCTTTTGTGCAGACGTAGCCCATTAATATTCCACCTCTTTGATTGGTGACAGGACTGCTATATTGTTTGTTTTCTGGTACAAATTAATAAAGTTACATTTTATGTTAACATAAATGACCACCATTATTTTGAATCAGTATGCAATCTGAGAGTAGTAACTCTCAAATTTTGCTTTTAATAGGTAAAAGGTTTTAAACCCAATAAGTAGAAGATTTTAACTATCTCTATATATTTAAATTTGAAAACTTTTGAAATTTTGAAAGCTTATTAAATTTTAAAAGCTCCATGAGAACCTCAAACTACAAATTTTGCCCATATGGTTGTCATGGCTGTACTTCCGTCTGCTTACATACACACTCAGACTTTCATAGAGACCATCCTCTTCACAGGCACACAGGCAGAATTGGTGTTTTGTTTTTTTTCCCTCTAATCCCATAGAATTGATATCTATATTATAGCATTTGTAACACAATGGATCATTCTTACTTTACTTTGCTCCTAGAGGCCCTGAGCCCTCAAAGTCCAGGCAGCACAATCTAACAATGTTTTATAGGCACATTTATTACATGGGAGGCATTAATCAAAGCACTTTTTACCTTAGCTGATTTAACACTCACAACATCATGAGGTAGATACTATTATTACCCTCTCAAATGGGTAAACAGAGACACAGAGAATTTAAGTAACTTGTCCAAATATCACACCACAAGTGAGTGGGAAAGCCAGGATTCGGACAAAGTCAGTTCATCCCCAGAGCCTATGTCTTAATCACCACATAAGGATGCCTCACACAGGTAACAATGAACATTAGTTGAACAAATGAATCATGGTTCTCATGGAAAAATTAGATTTTTCTAGCACAAGAGTCCATTAAGAGTACTGTGATGGTTAATTTTATATTTCACCTGGCTAGGCTATAGTACCCAATTATACAGGCAAACAGTAATCTATGTGTTCCTGGGAAGGTAGTTTGTAGCTGTAATTACCATTTACAATCAGTTTAAGTAAAGGAGATTACCTTTGAAAATGTGGCTGGCTTCATCCATTCAGTTGAAGGCCTTAAGAGCAAAGACTGAGGTTTCCTGGGGAAGAAGAAATTCTGCCTAAAGACCGCATGCAGCATTGACTGCCCAAATTTCCAGGCTTCAGACTTTGGACTTGCCAACCCTCACAATCACATGAATTAATTCCTTAAGTTTATATATAATTATATTAAATTCAATATTTATATATATATATATATATATATATATATCAGTCCAAATAATTTTGATAACTTGTGGGAAAGTTAAATAAGTAATAAATGGTGGTGACAGACTGGACTCACTTCTATCTGGCTTTTGTTTTTTCCATCATGCTATACTATGCTACTAACTGACAAGCTTCAAAGAGGTTTGTTTCAAGAGAGAATATTCAAATCTTAGACCCTGGAGGACAGCATTTGCTCATGGACCATCTCATCACAACTGCCTTATAGCTCATCTAGACACTATACTCATTCATACTCCTTTTGAACCCCGTTTTACACATGACAATGAGTTCAGAGAGCTTCGCGGTAATCTGACATACTGAGAATTATGTGAAGTTACCTTTTTTCCCTTATTGGTTCCTATGATGAAATGCAGGTAGTAGAGTCTCTTTTTTGCCCTCCTCCCAAATTTATCTTTTCTAAGACTTTTCATTATTTAAAGGGTGGCCAAAATTAAGAATAAGAGGTTAGAGAGAAAAAAGCCGAGTCTCTTCTCTTCTTTCAGTAGTTTCAACTGAATTTCTGAAGATCAGATGATAAGGTTCTGAAAGCCCACCTATTTCTAGTCTTTCTGCTCCTTTTTAATTTTCTACTTTTGTTTGCTTTCTTTTCCTTGCTCAGAATACTATCTTCCCAACATCAGATGGAATGATTAAAGAACGTTGTCAATGATAAGTACATTAAAAGTTAATCTGGAGTAATTTTTCTCATACTTTTCTCCCTTTTCCTTATTTTGTTATATATCCAGTAGAAATAGCTGCATCACAGAATTAAATATAGATATTTTGTGGTATACCGTAAAAGAAGTCAATATAACTATTCCAGGGAGATTGTATTTTGAAAATGGACAGTCCTTTATTAGAGGTTTATAAAAACCACCTTTATCTATTTGTTCAAAAAATAATGAGACCTCAAATATTATTTATCCTCCAGAGTTTAGCATCATTGAACTTTCAAGTTACAATTAAGACTATAAAAGTATCTTCAAAAGTATAAAACTGTAATATCACCAAATTTTGATCAGACAACAAAAACAGTTCAAAAGTTTAGCAGAGTTTGCCTTAGTAGTATATATATAAGCATTTTAGCATGTCCTACACGATGGGAAATATTATAATTTACAGTCATTTTCTGTTATATTTTATTAAACCAGAATGAAAAAGTTAAAATGTGGAAAGGAAAAAGTCAAACTTTCTTACTCAGCTTTTAGCTTTCCTGTCATTGCAATATAAGACCATCTAATAAGTAGCATGTGCCTTAGATTTCATGTATGCCTAAAAAGAAAATTATCATATTTAATGACTTGTAATAACAATTTTCCTTTTGAAAGAAAAATATACATTTAAGTCAAACTCCAACCTTTACTTATAATTTCAAAATTATACACATTCCACAAAAATAAAGAAGGAAATACATTATTTCCAGAGAAAAGTAAAAAAGGATGATTCCCCCTTAAATTATTTTCTTTGATTTGTTAAATTTATTTTATCTTATAACCTGAAATAGCTATCAGTTATTTGTTAGCTTTCTATTGATAAGCATATCCAGATCAAGTACAATTTTCTTCATATAAATATTTGCTTGAGAGGGTGTGGAGAGATCTCTGGAGAGTTCTCATTTTGATGGATAGCTTTTATACTGATTTTATTTACCATGTTTGGTTAATATTTGTGATGAAGGACTAGAACAGGAAAGCTGAGGTCAATGTAATGAACTATGGGTACAGCACAACTACCACTTATTGAATGATAGATATTTTCTTAGAATGTTTTTGTTATTTTTATTCCTTGCAAGATATTGCTGTTTTCGGATGATGGTTAGAGAGGTTAATTTATAACCCAAGGAAATAAATTTATTTTCCATTTGTTTGTGGCTCAGAGAGATTAAGTTAATTCCCAAGGAATCACAAATGTTGTGTAGAGCATGTACTAAATGCCAGGCAAATCTATTGCCAAAGTCCAACATCTTTCCATTACATCCTAGTGACTTTGTTTTTCTTGTTCATGGCTTGTTTCCTTGAACAATTACGATGAGATATTGATATCTGAGATTATTCAATTGTTTTTATTAATTTGCAATGAAACTTTATTTTCTCCCATTTCATGTACCTCCTAGATGAGTTTGCGGTTTAGACAAGTAGTCGTGATCCGTGGTGACAAATTTAGAACCGGGTTTTGAATTCCATAATGAAATGAAAATTTGAATAACAGTGATATTACAAATAATGCCTTGCATTTATTTAGTATTTCTAACTTATTCAAAAGCAATCATGGTCATTGTTTTTTGGCAACATTATAGGATAGATAGAAGAGATATTCTAATTTCCATTCTTGTAAAGGTGGAGCCCGGTGCCAAGAGATTATTTGCCAAAAGTCAGGTAGCTAAATGATGGCAGATCAGGACTAGAAGCTATTTTTCTTGATTCTTGTCTGATATTCTCCCTGACTTCTCTTCACTCTTTCCTCCCCTCTTCATGAGACACTCCCACCCCAAATCTACAGTCTATGAAAGAGCTAATCACATCCTCAGACATTTTATGTTTTTCTGCAGTCTACAGAAAAAAACACATAAGTAGTATAAATCATCCAGATAATCTGCTCCCCAAGTATCTATGCAGTGTTATTTATATTACTTCCTTCAGTTTTTCTTCCTTTTTATATACAGACATATACCACACGTATTTTTAATTAATCTTTCCGTTCTCTTCAACTCATTGTGGTGGAAAACTATTATCTTTGTATTTTCCTAAAAACCCTTCCTTCCCTGTCCTGGTAATAGATCTAAACATTAGGCATGGGATGCAAGCTGGACCAGAAAGAGCTTTACCTTGAATTTTTCAAAGGGAATAAGGATAGACAAGCCACTTTCTTCTCTGGTCATAAAATGAAAACTGTGACCTCAAGCAGTTCTTGGCCATGGTTGCAACTGAAGAGGAAAGCTGTTTTGAGAAAATGAAAAGCAAAATGAGAAATGAATAGAGATGCATCATGGCTTTTAGTTCCCATTTTAGTATTAATCTCTAGATTCACCCTTAATTTCTCAATTTGGAAGGTGATGAATTTGCATTTTCTTACCAAAGAATTTGATTTGCATTTCTGTCGCTAGCAACCAAAGATTAAAACTCACACGTATATAAAATTCGCACATCTATACCCATAGGAGTCTTGCACTAGTTTGAGTTTAGTAATCCTTACAATTTGCCTCATACAATCATTGGCTGCACGTATATCTGCTATCTTCACCAGTCTGTGAGCTTTATAAATCAGGGTCCATTTCCCAATAATTAATGCTATATTTAAGTACCAAATTTCAGCATAGTTAGCATTAAATAAACATCTGTGTACTTAACTTTTCATTTAATTGTCTTACCTTTTAATATTTAGAGAGGATATAAAATACAGTGTGAGCTATAGATATAATATAATGGGCATAATTATTTTGAAATTAATGTGATGATTATCCTGAAGAAATTAGGAGTATTGTATTTCCATTTCTGCTCTTGATTTTTAAAAAAGCATGTGTCTTTTCTTTAGTGCAAGGCTTATGTTCTGAGAAGAATTTACTTCAATGGGCTATACACCACAAAAGAGCATGACAAACTGCAATGGCAGCACTGTATTTGGGCTTCTTGGTATAGAAACTTGTGATAAGATTTTCTGAAATGCAATCTTTTTCTGGAAATTCAAGCACCGTAACACTGAAAACCATAGGTTACACTTCATAAGAATTTATTCAGGGACAGCGGGCTGTTACAGAACATTGTCCTTTCTAGGTTCTGTGATTTGGACAGGCTTGCTACGAAGGTATCTGAGAGGAGACAGTATCTAGCATGCCTCCTCTAGATGTGGACATTGTGATATACTTTACTATCATGGAATAAAAGGGTGAGGTCCTGAAAAGATATGTTGTTGGCTGACTCCATTCCTGTCTGCAGGTGAAAAACTGAAGCAATTAATTGAGGCAATGATTGAGAAAAGGAGGCCACTTTTCCCTTAGTTATCTGGATCATCTCAGAACAATGGTGACAGTGAGCGTGATCATAATTAACTTAATTACCTCAATTTTTATCTTCACATTGTATGTGACAACATGACCTCCATTTATTTTTGTAATTCAGACTGTATAATTATGTTGCTAGCTTGATAAAATAAGATCTCGTCAAATGTTTGTCCTCTAATGGCCAACAAAAAGAGTGATTAAAGCCTACAACAGGGTGATTTAAGATTTAATACCCATAGATAAGTTGAGTGGATTTCTTTTTCTTTTGAAGAATACAAAATGTCTGTTTTTGGAATGAGGTGTTTTATACTGGAAAAATATTGACTGTCTCCATGTGGTGCTTAATTAGTCTATACCCACTTGAAAAGAATTTCTCGCCAATTTCCAAAAGGAAGACATGGTTAGCTCTCTATATGCAGTGCAATTGGGAGGAGAATGCACAACAGCAGGGTAGTTGATAGGCCTGGCTGACAGACAAGATAGGGACATTTTTCAAGAGGAAGACCTTCAGGTAGAACAGGCCTCCAAGAAGCAGTATCTCTAACAACCCAGGATTCTAGAAATAGCAGCAGTGGCAACAACAGAAGCAGTATTTGTAAACCAAAAAATATTCAGCACAAGTTTGCACTTGGAAGAGTGTACTTAGTGCATTTGGGTGTTTTAAAATCTCTCTCACATTTAATAATGTCAATTAAGTACTTTAGATACACACACACACACACACACACACACACACACACACATACACACTCACACACACACCATCTTAAAACATGGTTTTGGTCCCTAAATGATTGGAAATATTATAAACTGCTGAGTTTTTTTGTTTGTTTTGTTTTGTTTTGTTTTGCTATTGAGGGAAATTATTCTAAATAAACTCAGGTGGGTGGTCGGGGGGGTGGCATCTGAATAGTTATGCTCCTTTAACAGTTGGGCTATTATCCTGGATTCAAAAGTTAACCTTGTCTTTCAGTTTAGATATAAGTGAATAGCAAACACATACTGAAGCCTTTACAAGGCATTAATATAGTAACTTCACCAATTACATCTTGGCTTCTGAGAATGTTTGATGAGAATCCCAAACAAATGCACCAATCTTACCCACACATTCCTGCTCACTCCCCCATCAATGCAATGAATGCATTTTTAAAGACTAGGTAGGCTTTATTTTGGTTTAGTTAGTTGGTTTGTTTAACTGTTGTAACAGTTTATGTTTGGAGAACTGGTTTCAGAGAAGACATTTCCTATAGCAACTGCAATTTTAACGACAGATAAACTCTTTGTAGCACTTCTCCACTGGGGTAGAACTAAAATCTGGAAGCAATCAGCAACCACTGAGCATCAGAAATTCTTAAAAAAAAAAAAAAGAAAAAAAGAAAAATTTAAACCCAGCTGGAGTCTGCTAGTAGTTGGGATAGAATTCAGGTACCTAATCCCTTGGGGTTAGTCACCATCCTCCTTCTTCCTTGTGTGGGATATGAAACTAAAAAGCCCCAGGGTGTTGATGGCAGAGAAACTATGGCATCTGACACCTGCTGGGAGCAATAAATAAAGAACCATGCCTGCCCTAGTTGGTTTGTTCCTATCCTGCTCACTACTGGAGTTGCAGTCTTTTCTTCCTGCTGGGGTTCTGGAGAGATGAGTTCTGTTTACCCAGGTAAACAAATCTGATAAGTAAGGTAAATCATTGCTGTGCCGACAGTTATTTTTGACACACATGCTTGACCTATAATAAACACAAGTCCACTTAAAAAGTAAACAGAGTCACACCCTTCACTTCTAAGAATTATGGTTATAATTATTGTGGAAGTATAATATCACTCCGAGGCAGCCTTTTGAAATAGGTTTGATTCAGTTGGTCTGTTACTGTTTGATGATGGGTTTCCAGTTAACTAATTACAACTAGTTATTCCTGAGGTTTGGTGCAGCCTGAGTTATTTAACACTCCATGTCTGCCAGTCTTGTCCAGTTACATTGGGGATGCTCATAATTCTACCCAAAAGGAAACAGATGCTAATAAACAAAGCAATGAATGTTTCTTCTACCTATGATGCTTCATAAAACAATGAACACACAATAGTCCAGAAATCTGAAAATATGATGACAGAGGAGTATCAGGGTACACGAATGTAGCACTGGCTCCCTTGCTTTCTGGTCTGCAGAAACTGGGATTCCCATAGAAGTGAAATTCATCAGGACTAAAGTTTTCATTAGCAAGTAAAAAGAAAAATTAGGAAGACTTTAAGAAGCTCTTTCTTAAATTGCCACATCCAAACACCTAACATGTCCAAATTATTTGCTTATAGACCAATTGCTCTAAATTCTCCCAATGCAAACTAGCCATTGATTTCCTTGCTAAAATTCATGCTTTTCTCTATCTGGCAAGTAAACTAGAGCACAATATTTTGCATTCTGTTAAAATGTTTTCTCCCCCTCTGGAGATTGAATGAGAATGTGTTTCATGCCATATGCCTGATATTTTCTAGTTGTGCTTGTTCACATATTTTTGAATCTACAATATCTGGCACTGTGAGATGTGAATCCCAGGCATTCTTCAGATACAGTCTTGCTGAAAGGAGAAAACAAAGACACTGGGTAAAATCTGTTTAATTTTAATTACTAACAAAGTCAGTAAGTTTTAAGAGATGTTTCCATTTGATTTACTTAGAGCTAGTGAATACTCTTTTTATTTCCCAGCAAAATATTATTATGTTTAAACAGAAGTTTAAATTCAAGTAGTCCTTATTGTTTTAGAAAAGTTGTGTCCTTTATCTATCTCTATCTGTCTCTATTGCCATCTATCTTTTGTTGTATTGGTTCCAAATAAGGCTAATTTATCCTGAAAAGGAGAAAATCATCACCAAGGTAGGCACTGAGGAAGTCTACCAAGGAGGGGGCATAGTGCATGATTTCTCCTTTAAATTTTTTTTTAAATTAACATTTATTACGGTGACAATGGTTAGTAAAATTACATAGGTTTCAAGTGTAAAATTCTGCAATAAATCATCTGTATATCACATTGTGTTCTCACCACCCAGAGTCAGTTCTCCTTCCATCACCATATATTTGACCTTCTTTACCATCTTCTACCTCCTCCCTCCCCACCTTACTATCTGGTAACCACTAAATTGTTATCTGTGCCTATGAGTTTTTGTTTTTTTTATTTGTTTGTCTTGTTCCTTTGTTGTTTTCAGTTTTATATCCCGCATATCAGTTGAAGTCATATGATTTCCAACTTTTTCTGACTTACGTCACTTAGCATAATAATCTGAAGAGCCATCCATGTTGTCTCAAATGGCACTGTTTCATCTTTTCTTACGGCCGAGTAGTATTCCACTGCATATATGTCACATCTTCTTTCTTGAATAATCTACTGAAGGACACTTTAGTTGTTTCCATGTCTTGGCCACTGTAAATAAAGCTGCAACGAACATCAGAGGACACACATCTTTCTGGATAAATGTTTTCGGATTTTGGGGGTATATACCCAGGAGAGAAATTGCTGGGTTCTTTAACTTTTGCTTTCCCTTCAGAGTAAATCTTCACCAGTAGCCTCACCTAACAGCTTCCTTAAAGCTAATGAATGACAGTAGGTGTTCAAGGTAACCTATCTTTCCTCTAACTCTTCCATCTCTTTTGAAGCATGTATAGAGCCTGCTACAGCAAGAAAAATAGCTACAAGAATCTACTTCTGAATGTTAATAGTGGTTATACCTAGATGGCAAGATATGGGTAACTTTTGTTTCACTTTTTGTAATCTCTAATTTTTCTGAAAGTGGATTACTTGTGTGAAAGAACTTCAAAATGATGTTGCATTTACAATTTGTTTTTTTCTTTGAAAATGTCGTCCTGGAAATCTATAACAACTCAATTGGGTATTCATTAATTCTTTCTACTAACATTTATTCAATGCAAGCCTGTGTGTCTATCGTCAAAGACACAACGGGTTCTAAACAGAGTTCCTGCCCTCAAGGAGCTCGCAATGTTAACATTGTTACCACAGTATTTTTTTTTAATACTGACTATAATTTTCAGCTTATATATCTCATAGTTTTGTTTCTATATTTTTACAGTACATACCATTTCTACTCAATTCATCCTTAATCAAAATAACATTTTCCTTTGATCTAGAAATTGCTATTTCTTGATAAGACATCTGGGCTTTTTACTTGTCTATGAACCCTTCAATGACTTTGTCATGATTAAGTTAAAACTTGCAGTTTCTTTTCTTAGGCACGGTATCATTTATAAGCAAGTTTTGAGTTCTGTCAGTTAGGTGTCGTTCCATGTTTATCTATAGCATTTCAAGTGAAAAAACAACAACAACTGATTTTCTGAGTTTCCCAACCTACCTATTTCAATTGAGTGAATGAATAATAAATAAATAGTCACACCAGTGGTTTAAGTTTAAATAGTGGCTCCCACAGAATATGTTGACAAAAAAGAGTTCTTTATAACTTAATCATTGAAAAAGAAGTCAAAATTTGTTGAGAAGATTCTCTTTTCTTCATCCCTTAACTATGCAATGTAGAAAAGTGTGAATTATATATATTAAATGACCTGTGTTATAATATCTACATTTTACCTGGTTGTACCTATACCAATCAGTCTGCCTAACTGGGCATAACGTTGTCTCATTCCACATCAAGAACAAAGAGCAACACTTCTGCAAATAACATAGGCTGTTTTGGTATTTGGTGTTTTAAAAATATTTTTAAATTGAGCTTCATCATTCATTTTCCAATGATATAAACTAAAGAGATTCAGGAAGGTTGGCAATAAACCAATGGACAAAGTCATATCAGGCAAATACACACAAAAAGTTTCAGAACTCATAATCATAATCTCAGTATAAGATTAGTAAAATTATATTATTGTACTTTCCATGTATATTATATACATGATAAAGTTTTTATTTTTGTATCATGTAATCATGCACATGTATATCCCATTCAAAAAACTAAATTAAAATGACAATATAAAGTCACACAGGAAATACTAAAAATAGTGATGAAGACATATGAAAAGGATATAGGAGTATACCTAGAAGAACTCCCTATGGCCAAAGTGGTAACAATGTGAGCAATAAGATAAATGATGATAGTATTGGATTATAACCCAAAGAGATAAGAATAAAATAAATATTTATATATATGTATATTTATATACATAAATATACATATATATATATGAAAACTAAATAAATGAAAAAGAGGAGACAAGTCTTCTATACAAGATGGAAAAATACTAGCTAATACGTATAAATGAAATGAGGAAAATAAAAGTAACCACCATTAGCACATCGCAGTAATAATTTCTGCAAGCAAGATACATGGATGGATGCTAAAATTAGTAGGCAAAGCTTCAAGGAGAATTTTTACATAACTACAAATCATTTCCCCAAAATATTTGCTAATTACTATTGTGGTTTTAACATATGTTAAAAAAATTATGGCTACTCCTCCCTCCAAGAGTTGAAGCTTAACTCCCTCTACTTGCATGTGCTCTGGACTTAGTGACTCACTTCTTATTAGTAGAGCATAGAAAGGAAAAACGATAACTTTACAATGACAAAAACCTGGCAGATGCCACTGTATCCAAGTGACCAAAGTTATCACCAGTGATAAGTCATGTTGATAGCATATACCCTCTGATATCATGAAATAAGTACTGTACTTCATCTCTGTGATGTTTGTCCCAAAAATTCATAAATTCTAATCTTATCATGAGAAAACATAAGGGAAATTCAAATTGAGGAACAGTCTAAAATATGCCTCGCCAGAAATCTTGAAAATTGACAAGGCTGTGAAAAACAAGTAAAGACTAAGAACATGTCATGTCATAAATTATAAAGGACTAAAGAGATGTGATAATTATACAAAACACGGTATCCTGAATGGGATCTTAACAAAAAAGGACATAAACGGAAAAACTGGTGAAAGCTAAATAAAGTCTGCAATTTAGTTAATGATATTATACCAACATTAATTTCTCTGTTTTCTTGAATGCACTATGGTTATATAAGACATTAACATTAGAGGAAGCCGAATAAAAAATATATGGAAATTCTCTGTGCCATCTTTATAACTCCTCTATATCTCTAAAATTATTACAAAATACAAAGTTTATTAAAAAGGTCATGCAAACTAATATAAAAATTTAATTAGGACAATTCAACGAGAGGACTGTTTATATTATGATGAGAATCTATATTAAAGTGATTGGTTCTAATAAAGAAGGTCAGGCAAGACTTTTTGAAAAGTGACACTTCTGCAGAGATCTGAGGAATGAGTCAGAGTTATTTAAGCAAAGAGCAGATGGAAGAGTATTCCTGGAAGAAGAAACAATATGTGCAAAGAAATTATAACAGAAGAGAAGAGAGTAAGTACCAGGGACTATAAAGACGCTGGAATTGAAAGGTGGGGAGTATGGTCCAAGATGAAATGGAAGAGCTAAGTAGGGTCCAAAATCTTCAGGAATTTGTAGACCACGTTAGGGAGTTCTACTTTTCTTTGGAGAGTAGCGTTGAGTCATTGACATGTTTATGTATTACACATTCAGATATACGTTTTTAAAGATCATTCTAGGTATTGTGTGTCACTGTATAAGGGCACCAGTTAAGACATTATTAGAGAATCATCACTGAGAGCTTTCACAAGAAATACGTGTCATAAAATGGAAAGTAGAGGAAAGACTTGAGAGACATTTAGAAAGAAACATCGAAAGGACTTGATGGTTTTGGAAATGGGAGTTGAGAGTGAGGAAGTATCAAAATTGGAGACTAATGTCTTGATTAATTGAATTAACAGCCACAATTCTTTGCTCTTTGCTGTAGGAAACCATTGCCATATTTTTTATAGTTTCTCTTAGAAAAAAGATAGTCTGTTTCCTGACATCTTGATACTACTTAGTTAATGCTTCAGCCACTGAGAAGTTAACAGATATGATACCTGCATAAGCTTGAAAAAAGTTCTTGTTGCCCCTGATTCTACTTTTTTCTCTCTGCTATGGCCATGAGAATATGCCAGGCTAGCCTGCTGGAGTAGGAGATATGAAATCCGAGCCATTTCCCCAGTCATTTCAACCAAGACCATCCTAGTTTATTTATAAGACAACTAACCAGCCAGGTGAGCAGCCTAGCCAAGATCAGCCAAGATGAGCAAAGACAACTTGCCAACCTGCCCATAACCATAGATTCATGAATGAGGCTAGATGATATCAGTCAAGCCCAGTTCAGTTCCATTAAACTGTACAGAACTTTGCTATTATAAAAAGGTATATTTTATACCACTGAAGTTGTATGGCTTTTGGTTACCTAGTATTATTGTGGCAGATGCAATCGATACAGATGTCATCTTAGTGCCATTTACTGAGATCTACTGGGAACCATTCTATACAAGAGCTCTTCGTACACCTCTTCAACATGTTATTGGCTGCATAATTTCTCTCTAAATTGTAAAAGCTGAAATTTTCAAGTACTGATTTTTCCAGTCTCCCTTATGTCTAGTCAGTGAGCAATAAGATAGTAAGGAATTTTTTGCTATGGTCTTACATGAAAGAATTTAGTAAAAAGACATACATGGAAAAAAATACTGTCTTCTTTAATCTGACATTTTCTACTATAATGGCAGGAATTTCAGCTGCCACCTTAAGAGACTGATACCACAAGCCCTATTTATGAGGCCAAAGTTTTGACAAAATATCACTACAGATGACAAAATGCAAAGATGATAAGATGTTTTTGATGGTATTTTTAATTGTTCCCTGTTAATTATCTATGTACAGATGACTTATTTTGAGAAAAAAAGTTCTTTCCTATATATTTCACATTGAGTTAGGTGTTTTGTGATGGGCAGATGACAGCACTAATACAGTTCTCTTAATTCTACTATCTGATAAAGAAGGTACAAAGGTATCATTAGGAGCTATTGGAATGTTATACAAACAGATATTCAATAGATTATGGAGAAGAATCTGTGGCTCACTCTAGGGGCCTAGGGCTGACTCTAAGTAGAAGAATAGAGTTTTTAATTTTTCTAACATGGAAAATTACAAAGTCGAGAGAATAATACAATAACCTTTATGAACCCATCACCAGCGTTAAGAATTGTGGACACAGGACTAACTTTATTTCATCTAGAACATCCAGATATCAAAATAGGAATATTTTAACAGTGTAGGTTTTAAGTAGACTTTTAAAACTATACTATGTTAATCAAATGAACACTTATTGATCATAATTTCAGTTTGGAGGAACCTCATCTGATTGGTTCAGAGCTTTATGCAACAATCCTATGTATCAGATCCTGTATTGGGTTCCCGACTAGCCTGAGTGAGGCAGCCACTCCCAATGGACCTCTCCTTCACAGAGAATATTTGAATACTGCTTCCCTGCAGGGCAAAGGTGAACAAAGTAGATTCAGCAAGAATGGCTGAGTGCAGATTGGATGCTCTATTGGACACATCCTGTACTTCCACCTTCTATGTGTCAAGCATCTTATAGATGCTAAGGACACAAAGACAAATGAAGCCTCTGCTTTAGGACCATTTATTTATTTTCAGACTGTCACATTTGTCTTGACCCTTGTTTTTAAAAATTAACACTTTTCTTGATGATGACCTATTTTTAAGGTAGATATTATATCTGTTGTTTCTATAATATTTCTAGAAACTTTTATTTTAAATATATTTGTCATATTTAATGCACATATATATGTAACATTCTACAAATGCATATTAGATAAATGATTCTGTTGATTCTTATAAATTATATGCTTTGTCAAATCTTGACATAATGACAAAAAGTTATAAAACTAAATCTGCCTGTCTATTAATATTATAAAAACTCCATGTGATTTTTCTTGTTTAGCAATTCTTTACTTCAGGTATAATAACACTTCAGGTATATATACCAGCAAGAAAGAGTAAATCAACTCTTTTAAGTGTAGCCTAGATCCACATGTTTATAATAATTTAAACATTTATTATACCCATATTTATGAAACTGATCCAAATAAATTATAGTATATGAATTTGAGTATGGTGATGATTATATTGTATTATTTACATCTCAGTAGCAGGGACCATTTTTTCCAACATGGTATTTGCTTGAAGTAATTATACTGACTGAGAACAGCGGCAGATTGAAATTAAATGTTTGGATTAAATATTTTGTCAGCAAACATGCAGCAACTGCGTTACTACTGCTTTTTCTCTTCTATGCATACTGATTACAAAATGATTAGCTTTTATTTTGGCACAGTTTTAAAATACTTAGATAAATGCTGCTTGCTATCTAATTTTCCAGTTGTTTAAATAGACAGAGGGAAAAAATGGAAGAAAAATGGTCAAAGAAATTTAAGACAGCTCTCTAACTTCTAACTCAGTCCTTATTCAAACAAAAGAACTTACCACGTCTAGATATGATTCCGGTTTTATGAGGCCAAAGTTTTGGCCAAACGTTAACCCTTCCAGGTATGCTCAGTGCGAGCAGCTGGGAGAAAAAAAACATGTCACTTTATGCTAAAAGAAGAAACTATTTTTATAAGGGTGCTTTTGTGGCTTTTTGAATATTGACTGCCTCTTGCAAAATAGTTGAATGTGCTAAATGGAAGTAAATACGAACATATGGTTTAACTCTACCCTGAAATATAAATGCATGTTTAATAACCATCATAGAAGTATTTGACAAGATGTTTTAAGTTTTACTTTCCAGAATCAGGCCACTAAAAGTGATTTTTAAGTAAAACAAGACTGAGTATATCTTGTAAGTCTCTGGTGTACATTCACTGAGATTTTGCTCAGGTATTGGAAAGTTCAGGGTCATTTTCTAATAACACTAGGGGCTGAATATAGGCCAAACGTCAACTGAAAGAGAATTCACACTTTTTATCTTTCAATGAATAAATATTCCAAGGAATGACAAAATCAATTGAAGAAAAATGTTTTGAATGTTCTAAAGTAATGATATGTTCACAAAAAAACTATTAAATGCTATATATACATATTTTTATGAACTCATTCATATTGACAGTGCAATACCAATTCAAAACTGGTTTGTCCTATAATTGGTAAAGTGTCAGAAGGATAACCAATGAGTTCTTTACTTACAACATTATTTAAGCCTATCTTAGTCTTCCAAATCCTGCAAAATGTGAAAAATCCAGTCCTGGGATGACCCAAGCCATCTATGTGCTTCTATCAGGACATGACACATATAATAATATGCTGGAGAAACTAAGCGGATTCAAATGGAGAATTATGAAACTATTTGGCTTGGTATGTGCTGAACTATTCAAGTCACATCATGTACATGCCTCCATCAAATTAAGATTAATCTTGGTCATAGTGTCAGATTTTCTGCATTTAATTCTCAGGCTACTACAAAGTTACACCATCGGGCAACAAATAGAGCTTTCCTCCAGCATCTGTTTCTGGTATATAATAATGGGGTAGGAGGAGAAATGGAGGAGAAAAAGAAATCAATGGGAGGGAAAGAAGAATTAGGTCAAAAATAGATTTCAATCGGAATCTACTTTTTTTGCTACATTTCTATTGCTCCTGACTAGATCTGACATTCTTCAGGCATACTGTTGTAAAGGCTGTTTTTGGATACTTGGATATTGTCTGCCAATTTTTTTGGCATGACACTGAGGTAATAAAAATAAGAGTCTTCAATTTTGAGAGTGTGGCAAAAGAAATACTGGGAGGAATTTGCAGAATTGTACAGGTGCTACTCATTGAATGTGTCTGTTATCATCATCATAA
Source organism: Rhinolophus sinicus (assembly GCF_057876585.1). Lineage (NCBI taxonomy): Eukaryota > Metazoa > Chordata > Mammalia > Chiroptera > Rhinolophidae > Rhinolophus > Rhinolophus sinicus. The sequence goes on along the minus strand of NC_142517.1, from coordinate 154,554,389 downwards.
AAGATACATTATTACCAGCTTTTCTGTCATGAAGCCGTATTAGGTGTTTCAGAAAGCAAAATACAAAAGAATATTCCAACTTTTCATAAGTCAAAGACCGGAAGGTGCAGAGTGAAGCAAGAAACTGACAGAACTGAGAAACTAAATTAATAAAATGATCTTTAGAAAACACAATACACTGGGGGGTGCCAAAAAAAATGTATACAAGTGTATATTTTGGTCAATGTAGCTCAAGCAGTAGTTCACTGTAATCAGAAGTGTCTGGATGCTGATGGTAACCACTTTGAGCACCTCTTGTAACTGCAGAAGTCAAAGGTGACTTGTATCCATCTTTTGTTATTGGTATATATTGAGTATTACAATTTTAATAGTTTTTTCCTTTCTTAAAATGTGTATGCATTTTTTGGCACCCTCTGTATTTACACAATATATACACACAGATTTATGTACTTGGTCAGCAGGTGACAGCAAACTAGCTACACCTGTGAGGCACAGCCTGGCTGGATGCTCATCCTGTTCCCTTTCCTTACAGACACACAGCTAGACTGCATTTCCCAGCCTCCTTTATGATGAGATGTGGTCATGTGTTTGAAGTCAGACAAAGGAATGTGGGCAGGAGAGACTAGTAACTTTTCTCCACTGAAAGGTGAACTTTATGCAAATGAGAAAAAAAACTTGAATGAATTCACTGAGACTTTATATTAATTTATTACATCAGTTAGCAGTGCTTTATTGTAGATATGTATATCTGGAAATGGGTGCAACTCTAACAAAAACCTAAAACATTTAGGATTACCTTAGTGGTTGGGCAGCAAATAGCAAGGAAACTATATTTGAGGATGGAAAGGTAGAAAGCTAAGTTTTGAAGAACCGTAAGATTTGGAAAAACTGTCCCTGCTCCTGAATTCTGACCAATTCATGAACACCCTCCCCTCCCCACCCTGCCACACCACCTGCGTCAGTCCTCCAGCACTCACTGCTTCCCCTGATTGTTCTCCTTCGTGCCGTTCATATAGACTTGACTCTTTAGATGCAACAGCTAAAATATCTTCCCATTGCCACCTAGATGCTTCTCCCACTGCAGCTGAGAATTCTTACCCCTGGTCAATTAATACTCATACTAGCTGGGATACTGGGGAGGAGGGAGATGTACTTCATTCCAATCAATAATCCAAATGACTCATTTAAATTTCTCGCCATGAAAAATAACAGAGATCTAGGACTTACGTACAATGATAGGTACATAAAAGGCTTTTTAAACTCTCCCAGGCATAAGCCCAGGGAGAGAATCCAATCATCCTTCATTACTCAGATTGCATCAAATTGTTTCTTGCTAAGCCTCCGATGGCTTCTTGACTTAACAAGTATTTATGGAGGGAGTGGTAAGAGCATAATATGGATAACCGTAAAAGAAAATTTGTGGACAATGGAACGTATATATAGTAGTCAGTAGTCCTATGACAGATAATATATTAGGTCAGATGTGGTAAATAATCTGGAATGTGGGTAACCACCCTCACCCTCAAACCCCATCACATCTTGCCTCTGGCAGAGGTCACTAAATGATCCCTGAGCTCTTACACACTTTATCTCCAGCATCCTGAAATAACTTGAAACCATCAACATAACACACCACACCCACTGCAATCTATATAAGTTGGTACAACTTTACCAGTCTTGCTATATATCCTATTTGAAGGCTATCATTCTATTTCACTGTACACATCTTAATCCTTCCTATTTTTTTATAATTTTGCAGCAGACCACTTGCTGTGAACTTGATATCTCCCCACTACCACTCTCATGTTAGTTGCATCTTTAAAAGCACAAAAAATTCCATCAACCACCTGCAAGATACCCCACTGCAGCCATATTAAAAAAAAAAAAATTAAAAAGATGTAAGTGGTATCTTTTACCTCTGAAAAAGTAAAACAATTAATGTGAGCTGGCACCATCAAGATATCCTGTGAATTTAAATTTTTGAAACTCTCTGTTAAAACAAATATTTAGCTATAACCTTATCAATGTTACCAATGAACCCAGATGGAAGAGACATAAACTATAGGGGATTGTGGTTCTAATGGAAAAAGATCCTCTATACATTTCGTGTGTAGAACTGGAAAGTGCAGTCTCAAAAACAGTTGTTTTGATTATCCAATCTAACTTCTTCAAAGACTGAAAAGGCTATAACATGATCTTTCATTATGGAATTTATCATGTCGTCTCTTTTATTACAGTCATCTTTCTTTTAAGTTGTTTTTAGAAACAAATTTGAAAACAGTAATCCAAACTGAGTGAGGGCTGCCTTGTCTTTTCAAAAGAAAACAACTGAATGATTTTTCCTTTCCAAACAACTGAACAATTTTCCTGCAGACCACCTCTTGAATTTGAAAAAAACTTTAAGAAAACTATTTTGAAAGATCGTATCACTAACTGAAAGATATATTTTTTAAAAAATTAAAGTTTATTGGGGTGACAATTGTTAATAAAGTTACATAGATTTCAGGTGTACAATTCTGTAATACATCATCTATATCTCACATTATGTGTTGAAAGACATTTTTGAAAATTATTTGGTTCTGATTTTAACTAGGAGAATTTATTTCTTAGCTGGTTGAAACTATCAGAGGAAGAGTTTAGATAATTTTTTGTTTGCTACGTGGTTGTTTCTTCCTTTCTCCACCTCCATCCTGGCAGATGATAGAATTTTGAACTGCCATTTCAGATGTTGCATACTATCTGAGTGGGTCTAACTCAACAAATTGTGGAAAGAAGATAAACTGTATTTCATGCATTAGTCTGGGCAGGCCCACCAGTGCCCAAGGACTCCTATAGCCCTTAAAATTTAGCATAGGGTTTTTATCACTGGGGATAATATAGCAGAGTTTCAACTTCTCAAAACCCCTGGTGAAGCTCTGTTGCAGAAGGAGCTGGACCATTGCCTCTAAGAAGGTTCATGGTGACTTTGATATGTCTCCACCACATTTTATGTCCAGTGTAGCTCCTAGTGAAACCATGAAGGTAAATTGCTGTAGTTGTTGAATAAAAATGTAAGTTGCCTCTTTTTTTTAAAGAAACCTATATATATATATATTTTTTTAAGATTTTATTGGGAAAGGGGAACAGGACTTTATTGGGGAACAGTGTGTACTTCCAGGACTTTTCCAAGTCAAGTTGTTGTCCTTTCAATCTTAGTTGTGGAGGGCGCAGCTCAGCTCCAAGTCCAGTTGCTGTAGCTAGTTGCAGGGGGCACAGCCCACCATCCCGTGTGGGAGTCGAACTGGCAATCTTGTGGTTGAGAGCCCACTGGCCCTTGTGGGAATCGAACCGGCAGACTTCGGAGTTAGGAGCACGGAGCTCTAACTGCCTGAGCCACCGGGCCGGCCCACCTCTTATTTTTGATATTTGCAGAATGAATCCAAACCAGTTTCCAAGATGTTGAGCTACTTGCCAGGTTAGTTCTCGTTACGTCTCAAGTATTATTTTATTTGACGATACATAAAACATGGGATTGAAAGTCAACCTACTGTGATTCAAACAGCTCTGCCATTTCACTAGCTATACTACCTGGGGCAAATCACTAACCATACCTAAGCTTCAAGTTCTTCAGTTTCCTGAATGGAGGTGCAAATTAGTACCTCCTTCATAAAGTTACCATGAAATTTTAAGAAGGTAATCCATGTAAAGCATTCATCGTATTATAGATCATTGACTCTCAAATGTCAGGGTGCACACACTTCTCCTGGGGGTCTTGTTGAAATGCAGATTCTGATTTAGTAGGTCTGGGATGGGACTTGCATTTCTAACACATTACTTGGTAAGGACAATATTACTAGTTCATGAACCATAATTTAATAGGAAGTTTCTAGAGCACGGAAAAGTTATTTTTATCAATATTATTTTACTATTATTGTCATTAGTATTATTTATATCTGCCTTTCCTACCAAACACAATCTAAGTTAAAAAAAAAAAACAAAAACAAAAGCAAAACAGGGACTAAGCCCCCACATCAACTATTTTATCCCCTTGTCCACACTGTTCTCAATATTGTATGCTTAATAAATGTTTGCTAAACTGATCAAATGCAAAGTTCTCTCCATTGGCTTATGACACTTTTTTTTTTCACCTATTATTTTTTAAGTAGCTTACCTACTAATAGGAGGTTAAATTAGCATGTTATCTCCCCTGCTACATTTTGTTTTGTATTTTAGCTTTAGCTGAGTTAATTTTCTAATTCTGTCCTTTCTAATTCTGTCCTCCAGTTTTGGTTGATACGTTATTTCTTGGAATTCTCATAGTTCCCTGGACTTGCCTCTACCACACAAGTATCCAAATATGTGCCTGCCTGCATCCCTATTAGATTTTGTTGTGCTTCCAAGTAAAAACTATGCACTATTCATATTTGCAGCCTCATCACCTATCACACCCCAGTACATAGTAGGCATTCTATGAAACCCTGTAGGATAGGACATGAATGATTGTAAACTGGTTCCATGAAAAAGACAACTTTCTAACATTTGGGTGTGTGAATTGAAAGAGATAATGGGTTTTTTTGTCTTCTATTACCTGACACGTATTTAAAAAAAACTAAAAAATACAAAAAAAGCAGGTTTGAGTCCTGTCTGTCGTCATTGAAGATGTGGCCCATAAATCAGTATTAAGACTGGAAGACCAAGTCTTCTCCTAACTCTCACACCTCCTGGAGTGACCTTGGGCAAGTCAGGCAATCTCCATATGCCTCAGCTTTGACAGGAAGGGGCTAGACAGGTGATAGAGGCCAGCTCTTCTCAGAGGCCTCTGGGGATGTATGGCCAGTCAAGATGCACTAAAGCAGAAACTTCTGTTTGTTCTTCTCCTAGATCTAGTTGCTGGAGGCTGTGAGGAAGCAGATTTTCAGTGCTTTTGGTGGTAGATCTAGCCCTCCAATCCCTGCTCAAAAACCCATGGTAGACTTAGAGATTGACCAGTTTGGGGGAGCAGGGAATTGATTTATTCGTTTGTTGAAAACTTGTTCTGAAAAACAATAAATCAGGGAGAAATTTTAACTATACACTCTGAAATTTTCTATAAACTCTAATCTTCAGTTGATATAATTCAAATTGTTTAGCTGATTTATCAACACTATGAATTTTCTCAGGGCTCTGCTTCTCAATTCCAGCTGCACATTTGAATCACCTGGTGGTGGTGGGGAGACACTTTTTAAAATGCTGATGCTATATGAGCAAAACTGAATCATGTCCTACTGGAGCCCAAGCATCTTTGTTTTCTAAAAGCTGCTTAGGTGATTCTTATATGCAGCCAGAGCTCAGATTTTAAAACATTATTTGCATTAAAGCGTTGCCTATACATCTAAAAATGTAGCTGAATGAATAATATGTAAAGAAGTCCTATTTAAATTCTTTCCAAATATAATTATTGCTTTGCACATGGTAGGTCTTCAATAAATATTAGTTGGATAAATATTAAAATTTTATACCACTACTATTTAAACCGCTAAACTGAGGAAAGAAAAATATAGGGGAAGAGTTTCTTTTGGTTTCTTGTTTCAAAGGAAACATATGGCTCTTGTTGCTAAGGAAACAGTCATCCGTTCATGTTCTTCATTCCATCCTTGGGTCACGCCCAGTGCTGATCATGTCAAGACTTCAAGAAAAGATTATTTTTAAAATCATTTTATAACCGAGTTTTACTGGCTCAAAAAATTTGCCATGTTTTGTTATATATCCAATGGCCAGAATTATTTTTCCATGAGCAGAGAATTATTTTCAAGCTATCCCACAGAGGGGATAAATGTTATATTGCTGGCTGAATGACAACTGTCTCGAGTCTATGCTTAAATATTTAAAACCTTTCTCTACTGCAATCTAAAGCCCATGTTATAATATAGTAACCAAGGCCTGTGCTAGGGCGAGGTAAGTGATGTGTCTAGGGCACAAAATTTAAGGGGGCACTTCTATAATATAAGTGATTACCTCCTTAAACTTTGCACCCTAGGTGAATTACTCACCTGACCCCTTGTCCTAAACCTGATTGTCACTTCTAAAGGACAAATGTGTTCCCACCTATTTTAAGAAGAAAAAGGAATAGTTTCTCTAACAACAGGTTAATATGTTTGTTCTTCTCAAAAGTACAATGAGACTTCTAATAGCAATGAATTGTCAAGGCAATGAATTCTCAACCATAGATCTCATAGTTAAAATGGATACTCATTTTAGCTCCCTTCCCAACAACCTTGCCCCCACTTCTTTGCTGGCAGAACCCCAACTTCATCCAAGTGGCCACCCATCTCCCATGTGACTCATGGATAAATTCTGATTCACCTGAGCCAATTGTGGTATTTCATTTCCTTTGCCCAAGATTAGCTAAGGATGGGTATGTGACTCATTTCTACACAATCTGATGACAAGAGATCTTTTGGGAGAAGTTTTCTTACTCTTTAATAGATATGCACAGGAAGAAAAAGTTTCACTTCTTCCACTGAATATTTTTTGGATCTACATGGGATGTCGGAACCACAGCAGATGTTTTTCAGTCAAGAGAGGAGCCATCTGAGGACAAAGCCAACATGATGAATATAGAAGAGTAGAACAATAGAAAGGTCCTAAAATTTTGATTTCAATGTCATGGTACGAAATTGTCCCAAAGTTGAGTCACTTTACTCCTTGGGCTGCCTAAAGTAAGAAAAACAAACAAACAAACAAACAAACATCTTCTTATTATTTAGTTTTGTCAGGCTTTTATATTACTTTGAACCAGAACACCCTATATCCCAAAGCATCTATGTTTGATAAATAATTATTTGAGCAGTGTCTAGACAGAAGAGCAAAAAAACTCAAAATATGTCATTAAAAGGGAAACTATTTCATGATTTTAAGTAAAAAACAAAATAAAATTAAGAACACCTCATAAATGAAATAAATAGCACATTGTTTGTTTAAAAACTGAATTTATGTGAACTCACAGAGACTACATTTTCTCAAGCTTGGCACTGTTGACATTTTCAGCTGAATAATTCGTTTTTGTGGGGGCTGTCCTGTGCATTGTAGGATGTTAATCAGCATCCTTGGCCTCTACTCACTAGATGACAAAAGCATCCTCCAGTTGCAACAAGAATGTCTCCAGACATTGCCAAATGTCCCAGGCAAAGGGGAGCAAAATCAACTGTTGTCAGTAACCACTGCCTTAGACTCAACTCACCCTAATAGAGAGATGCATAGAAAGAAAACAAAATGCCCCATTTTAGAAAAACAGAAATTTAATCAGTTTCTATTCAATTCATCAGCAAGTGTTAAATGCACATTTTCTATATTCCAAATACCATGTTTGTTATAGTTGGGAATCCAGAATATCATCATGGAGACAGAAATCTGATTTGCCTCTACTACAGTTATACTTCCAGTACCTAAAACAGTGTCTGGCATACGGTGGACTCAATAAATACTTTAGATAAAGGGATGGATAGATGGATGGATGGATGGACGGTTGGATGGATGGCTAAATAATCCTTTTAAAATACTTACTGTCTTGGAGACAAAACTACCCATTTGATATCTGACTTGAAAACAAGTAGATGATAAGCCCCACGGTGTAAATGAAGTGTGACAGGAAACTTGAGAATAGAGCTACCAATGAGCTCTAATGGGATGAGGATGGAGAATACGATTTAAAAAGAAAAATTTTAGAGATTATAATAAGGACAAAATGAAGCTTGGTAGCAAAGTAGAAAAATAAGCTGAAGAAAAAAGCAGTCAATTATGAGTTTTAAGGAAGTAGATTCCATACTTTCCTCCAATATCAAGGATGTGGAAAAGGAAAGTAAGGGAGGGAAATGTTAGCAGATAAGGAGCTTCCAACCATTGCTTCCATTGGAACTGTTATTCTAGCATCTTTATTAGTTGATTCTGTTAGATTCTAAAAAGATATGTAACAGCCTTGGGAGAAAAGTCTAAAAGCTTATTTTCTAGAAACAGAAGACATAGAAAACCTATGGTGCCACTGATAGATTTTAATAGACTAGATGATAAAAAAAGAACGAGTATGGGGCAAAGAAGTGGAAAAAGTTGAATTTAACTAGAAGAAGATACACTTGGGGTGTTGGGTAACATCTGTTGACGATATCATGGAGCCAAAAAGAAAGAAGTAAACGGGGCTGGGGTGTGGATGTGGGCATTATCTTATTGCACATGAAATCCTGCAAGGAATTCATAAAGAGGTTTGGGAACACAGGTGAAGCATTGATCTGTGATCAGAGCGTAGCAAGTGGAAATAAATGAAATGTTTAAATCACTCATATTTTTACTAAAAACCAAAGAAACGGTTATGACAAAGGAACGAATTCAGGAACCAACAATGAGAGCAGATGAATTATATCAATGGTAAAGAGCCATCATTGATATATGTCTTAGAAAGTTGGAAGAAAGTAGAGCTAAATATGAAACTTGTATCTGGCAATAGAGAGGTAATAGTACATAAGGCAGCAAAACATGTCTTTTCAGCTGTGTACAGGACTTGAAAAAAGCCTGCACACATGTTCTGTATCGCTTTGAGAGCTGGAAAATATGCTTAAGTGTGATCTATTTTGCAAAAGTCCCAGAGCACAACTTGACATTAGTGGGGGCTGATATGCCAAAAATGAATTACTAATGGACTAAAATAAACCACTATAAAATCTCTAAAACTATTTTACTGCATTTAATGATTTTTTTTCCACGAGTTGGACAGCTTTCATGACTTCCTGCGCAATTGAAATCTGGATCACGTCTTAAGGGAAACCCACCTACTCAGTTTAATTTTACCCACATCTAGTCCTTTACCAGAAATGGAAGAAGATGAACTGCTTGGGGACTGGTAGCTCAAACTAGATAAAGAATTTAGAGATCATAGAGAGAAGGCCATAAACTTTAAGAGAAGAAAGATATCATCGCAGCCCAGTGCTATTCTGGTTTTAGTGCCAAAATCCTTGCCAAACAAAACCATACTCAGAAGGCAAGATAGATGATTCTGAGAGACTCAGGGCTGCTTTGGTCAAAATAGAATTGGGGGAACTCTGCCTGTCAACCCGTGTTCTATAACCTTCATGAAAATGCTCCTTGGATCCTCTGGTGTACAACTGAAAACTGTTTATTGAACCTCTTTATTTTCAAATAAAATCTGAAGCCCAGACATGAGGACTTACTGAAGGTGACCCAGCTGGGTAATGGCTCATACAGAATTAGAACCCAATTATTCTTACATAGCTGCACATTGCATTGAAGTTGCAAACATGTCAGGGGGCATTCACCTCAGAATATGGAACCAAAGTAGGATGGGATTTTTCCTTAATCTTTGGGTTCCTTCAGAAAAGCTGCCCAAATCAACAATTTCCTTTTCTAAATCTCATATCTCCCATTAGTTGATTTATTTGGAAATAAGAAGAATTGGTTTCATAAAAATGGAAGGATGGAGTACTTTTTTTTCACTATCCATTTTGTACTTTTTAAAAAACTGATTATAAATAATTACATACCAAAGTCAGTAGAGCTTGGTCTCTTACTTAAAGATTATCTGTCTTAAAGTGCATTTAAAGTACATAAATGGAAAGAGAGTGGTGGGAAAATGACATCTTGTCCCCATTTGTACATTAACAAGAAAATCAGATATAGCTATAATTTAACCTTACTAAATCAAAACTCTTTTGGAAAGATTTGATGGTCTGACTCCAATATCAAATTCATTCAACATTGTCTCCACAGCTGTTAGCAGCTTTTGTGGAGGTCTATGTAGGAGGAGACATTCAAAGGCTAATTCTACATCTACAGAGCACAGACTTAACTTCTATTTTGACAGGCAGATTTTATAGCAGTTTATTTTGTTCTACATTAGTATTTCATTTTGGGGCATTAAGGCCTTAACCAATGCCAAATCTGCCCCCTCTCCTCCTATATGCTGTGTTTTCTTTGAAAACAGGAAACTGATAACTTTAAAAATTATTTGCTTCGTATGATAATAGCTAAGCAGTGCCTGACAACTAAGTGTGTTAGTGTATTATACTGAGGAGGAACTGCAACGAGCCATTTCCAACAGAAGGGAAGAAAATTTCTAAATGTGAGTTTTGTTTCTGTTTTTGTTGTTCTCAACTGGCAACCTGGCTACTAAACAGCCAACTATGATTTCTCCTCTCAGCTCTCCTACTGAAGTGCTTGGCACATAGTAGGCACTTAAAAAATACTTCTTGAAAGCTGAATGCAGTCAGGTAAAAGTGGATTCATTGTAGATGGCGAGATGATACCCAAGTCAGTATCCAGTATACATGCTATGTGTACTCAGGATGCCCATATGTTGTTTCCCAGGGATTACAGGCAAAAGGTACATTTCCTTATACAGTCTGTTGCATCTACAAAACATGGAAATAATTTACATTCAGATCAAATGCCTTTGGAGAATTTGATTCATTGCACTGCTTATGACCTATACCAAATTTGAGTTTGGAGATCTTCATCTCAGTATGAAACTAGGTAGATTTATGGGTCTATCTACACTGTTAAGTCCTTTGACGTCATCTCAATAGGAAATGTACTTGGTGAAGGGAATATTAAGGTGATACCTATATATATATTATGCAAATTAATTAGTCAAGTAAGGCAAATAGCAGTTTATATTTGCAAAAAAAAATTAAATTATTCGATTGATTATTTTAAGGGAAAAAACCAAATTAAGTGATTTTGCATATAAAAGTTACCAATGCCTAACTGCATTAAAAAAAAAAAAAAAGAAATGAAGCTATGCTAAAGACTTTTTCTTTTTTGCTTTTTCAATATCAAGTTTTCCTAGTATAGTTATTTTTTTAATATCAAGCTTTTCATAGCCTAATATAATTATATACATGTGCATTTTATATATCCTGGGGGTGCCAAAAAAATGTATACACATTTTAAGAGATGTTATCTATGTTCAAGCAGTAGTTCACTATAATCAGAAGAGTCTGGATGCTGATGGTAACTACTTTGAGCACCTCTTGTAATTGCAGAAATCAAACATGACTTGTATACATCTTTTGTTATTGGTATATATTGAGTGTTACAATTAATACAGTTTTTTTTTCCTTTCTTGAAATGTACATACACTTTTTTGGCACCCTCTGTATATATACATGCACATAAACACACACACATATTCTTACAATACAAAGATAGATATAGACAGATAGAGATATAAGTGAATATAAATGTTTGAATAACCTATGTTAACAAAGGAAAAAAAGAATAAATAAAATCCATAATCTTTGCCCACAGGACTAATTTATTAATTGCATTTTTATTAATAAACATGTAAATTAAATATTAATATAAACATAGGCTGAGCAATCTTAGATACTCAAACTGGACAAAAGAAAAGAGAATAGCACAATAGAAAATTAAAGTGTTAAATAGGAATAAAGCCTTTAGCATTAATTTTTGTAGTACATTTCTGGTACTGTATTGCTATTTTTTACCCTGAACATATTTTTGCATTTAGGAATGGTAGGATGAGGATGTAAAGCAAAGAAGGTTGATATTTTACATAGGGACATACTTTAATGAATCTCTTGGTCATGCACAGGTAGACACATTGTTTTAAGCATTGTCTGAAAGAAAGAGATTGAGCCACAAGAGAGCTGTTCAGAATAAACTAGCAGGGATTTTTTAAGTTAAATGAGGAAAGAGAAGAAGGCTCTCTGAAAGGAGAAACAGGCCACAGCAACATGGTGGCATGTTAAGGACTTGAGGAAGATGGTTCCAAATGGACTTCTTGCAGTGAAGATACAGTAGGAATTTTAGAAAGATTGATGACTGATAGGTTAAGTTGTTTCTAACTCTGTGTAGTATCCCCAAGCCAACAGTAAAAGTCTATTGGATATGGACATACTCTGTCAGTGGCAACTTGGAAAATAAAGGAGAAAGAGCTGTGACTATGTTTGGAGGGAATTGTTGAGAAAAAGGAAAACACAAAAGGAGTTATAAATGGACTCAATTTATAAACACTCACATGTTTGTCTGTTTATTGGGATATCTTGGTGTATGCCAATACACTGTGAACTCCATTAAAACTGAAATAATTTCTGTTTATGTACTGATATACCCTAATACCCAGGACCCAGTCCAGTGCCTACTCCTTACTTAGTGTTCAATGAAATTTGTTGAATGGACAAAGGAATAAAAATTGATCAGGGAATGTGAGTTCAAATTGATATAAGACAAGTAATGGTGAGTACCTCTGCAAGTGCGTCAGAAATACTGGAGAGGGCACTGAACTTTTTACAGTTATAAAGAAAGAAGGGGGTTTCCAGTCAAGATGGCAGAGTGGCAAACACTGTGATTACCCCCTCTCAGGACCACATCGAAATTGCAACTAAACTACAGAATAACCTGAAGTCTAGCTAAAAAAAGCTCTACAAGTAAAGACATACAGAAGAAGCCACCAAGAGACTGGTAGGAGAGGCAGAGACTTGTCTCACACGCGCATCTGGCCATTAAAAATCAGGAAGGATATCTTGGCTGTGGAGGTCCCCCAAACCCCAGAGTAGCTAAGAGTCCCAGCCCCACACCAGGTTACCCAGCCAGGGTTCCAGTGCCTGGAAGATAAGTCCCCATAACTTCTGGCTGTGAAAACCAGTGGAGATTGTAGCTGAAGGAGACAAGGGCAACTGCAGTCCCAGGCACTCCTCTTAATGAGCCTGTGCAGATTTAGTCACTGATGGGCTCACTCACTCTGAGCTCCAGCACTGGGGCAGCAGCTCAAAAGATGCCAGGGATATAAGAGGAAAAACTGAATTTTCTGGCTTCAGGGTGAGGGCTGGAGGGGCAGGATGGGAAGCTCTCTCCCAGAGAGAAGTGCTGGCAGAAACAATTGTTTCTTTATTGAGCACCCCCCACACATGCCCCCATGTGCAGACATAGGCAACTGCCATATCTGAGTCTCCATCAACCTGGATAACACTATTTGTTAACCAAACCCTGTGATTCTCTGAGACCCCACACCACTCAACTTTCAGGCACACTCAAGCCCCTTCCAGTGGTTTTTCTGTATAAACAGCCTGCCTTGGCTCATGGTGTGGACTTTCCTAAAATCTCTTAAAGGTTCACAAAACCCAAATAAGCAGTATCTGGCTTTAGCATGTCCAGTACGTTGGCCAAGCAGCCCTAAGCTCGGCACTCACAACAACTGGCTTTGGTTCATGGCTTGGCCTCTCAAGGAAACTACAAGCACAGCATAGGCAGATTCTTTTGTGGGTCATGCCAGGTTGCCCCAGGCAGAGTACAGACTGTAGCTGAGCCTGGCCTGCAGCAGATCGCCTCCTAGGGAGCCGCAGGACTGGCATGCCTGGTGGCCAGCTTCAGACCAAGTTGGAGCTTCACCCAGCTGTCTCCAAGGATGATACACCCAAATGGCAGACTGAGCAGGCATCAGAGCCCTGCTAAAGTGAATCCTGCTCTGTGGGGTCAGCCCTGCACCATAGCTTCTCCACTGTGGTCATGGCTGTTCTTCACTATTAATCACCCAAAGGTCAATCTCTCCCACTGATGTGCAAACAGGAACCAAGACTCAACTACAACAGGCACACACAACCCATACAAGGGACATACCTGGAGGACCCAGCTCAGGTGACCAAGGATACTGAGCCACTGGCACCCATCTACCACATAAGGACACTCTACTAAGACTGAGAGACATAGCAGCCCTCTGTAATACATAGATACAAACACAGGGAGACAGCCAAAACGTGGAGACAAAGAAACATGTCCCAAATAAGAGAAGAGAACAAAGCTCCAGAAAAAAGAACTATACAAAATGGAGACAAACAAATTGCAGATGCAGAGTTCCAAACACTGGTTATAAGGATACTCAATGATCTCAGGGAGAACTTCAACAAAGAGATAGGAAACATAAAAATGGAGATGGAAAACATAAAAAAGAACCAGTCAGAAATGAAGAAAGCAATAACTGAAATAAAGACTACATTAGAGGGAATCAAGAGTAGGTTAGATGAAGCAGATAACTGAATCGGCAATTTAGAAGATACGGTAGGAGTAAACATCAAAAAAAAAAAAAAAAAAAAAAAACAGCAAGAAGAACAAATAATCCAAGAAAATGAGGATAGTTTAGGTGGCCTTTGAGACAGCATCAAGTGTACCAATATTCACATCATAGGGGTACCAGAAGGAGAAGAGAAAGAACAAGGATTTGAAAACCTATTTAGAGAAATAACAATGGGAAACTTCCCTAACCTGGCAAAGGAAATATATATATAAACTCAGGAAGTGAAGAGTCCCAAACAAGTTGAAACCAAAGAGGCCCATACCAGGACACATCATAATTAAAATACCAAAGTTTAAAGACAAAGAAAGAATCTTAAAAGCAGCAAGAGAAAAGCAATTATTTTTAAATTTTTAAACCGCAATTACTTTTGCACCAACCTAATAGTTACCTGCAAGGGAGCTCCCATAAAACTGTCAGCTGATTTCTGAACAGAAACATTGCAGACCAGCAAGGATTGTCATGAAAAGTCATGAAAAGCAAGGACTTACAACCAAGATTACCCTACCCAGCAGTTATCTTTTTGAATTGAAGGACAGGTAAAAAGCTTCTCAGACGAGCAAAAGCTAAAGAAGTTCATCACCACAAAACTAGTATTACAAGGAATCTTAGAGGGACTTCTTTAAGGTCACATATATATATATGTATGTGAATAATAAAATAACAATAACTACATATCTATCAATAATTACTTTAAATGTAAGTGTATTAAATGTTCCAATCAAAAGATAGGGTGGCTGAATCGATAAGAAAACAAGACTCTTGAGCCTACAAGAGACTCAAAAGACTGAAAATAAGGGGATGGGAAAACAATATTTCTTGAAAAAGGAAATGAAAAAAAAAAAAAAAAAAACTGGCGTAGGAGTACTTATACCAGACATAAATAAACTTTAAAATATAGGCTATAACAAGAGGACCCAATAATCCCATTTCTGGGTATTTATCCGAAATCCAAAACACTACATCAAGGGGACATGTGCATCCATATGTTCATTGCAACATTGTTTACAATGGCCAAAATGTGGAGAGATCCTGTCGATAGCTGAATGGATAAAGAGTAGATGGTATATATCCACAATGAAATATTGCTCAGCCATGGAAGGGGATGTGTTCTTGCCATCTGTGGAGGCATGGATGGACCTGGAGTGCATTGTGCTGAGTGGAGTATGTCACACAGAAAAAGACAGATGCAATGTGATTTTGCTTATATGTGGAATCCAAAGAACAAAGTAAACAAACAAAACAGAAACAAACTTGTAGACATAGAGAACATTTTGATGGTTGCCAGATAGAAGGCGGGTTGGAGGATGGGTGAAAAACGGGAAAGGATTAAAAAGTACAAACTGGTAGTTACAAAATACTCATGGGGATGTAAAGTAAAGCAGAGGAAATATAGTAAAAAATATTGTGATAGTGTGGTACAGTGTCAGACGGTTGCTGGACTTATCATGGTGATCACTCGTTTAGGTATATAAATGTTGAATGACTATGATGTACTTCTGAAACTAATATCATATTGCATATTAGCTATATTTTAATAAAAAACCTTTAAAAATGAAGAAATTAGGAACTTTAAATTAGTTTTAGAATATTAACGAAAGTAGCATCAGACTTCACAAGTTAAAGGCTCAGTCCTTCACAGAACTGCTCTAATTTCAGACACCAGTTATGCTTTGGAGGTCCCCAGGCCACCTGCACTTCTGATTGACTGGCTAAAAATTTGGAGGTTTTCACAACCAGCTCATGTTTAATAATTCATTAAAACAGCTCACAAATTCAAGAAAGTGCCTTAGTTAAGATTATAGTTTTACTGTAAAGGATACAGATCAGGTAGACCAGGCTAAAGAAGAATCACATATAACAAGATCTGGGGAGGGAATGGTACCCAGAGTTTTTACTGAGGTTTCAATTCATTCCCTAGGAGCCCACACCCCCAAGATGTCAGATTGCCCAAAAGTCCCAAACCTCAAATGAGGTCATTGTTCTTTCTTATAAGTTATCTGGGGATTCAGCATGAGTCATCTCATTAGGGTAACAGACATTATTATCAGTTAAACATTCTCATAAGATATAAATAGATTCATGAAAACCTCAATATATCCAATGAAAACATTTATTTTTTTCTTTAAATTTTGATTTATTTATTATTGGTTCTGTCCCATCCGTAAACTCTCACTCAATAAAAAGATATGGCCAGAAATGACTGGGTAACATTGAAATTTTTATTTATTAACATCATTGGTGATACGGGTTGGGTTCCAAATCTGATAAGTGGTAACCAAAATTGTGCGATACTATTGATAATTAATGATGGGTATAGCTCTATCCCAAGTTCTCTAAGTCCCTTGAGCTTATAGAGTCAAGGGCCATTTTAAAAACCATAAACATACACAGCTCTGTCACAAAAGAACTCAAATGCAACAAAAAGCTTCCATAAGTTAGGCAAAGAATTTATGTTATATCATTTTAGTTAAAATGAAAATTCTCTTTTAGATGTCTCTATCTATAGGATCTGATCAGTATTCAGGAAGTCTTACCTTGTAACAGTTTATTTCTTTGGAAGTTCAATGATTTCATAAAGAAATGACAGCACTCTCTCATCATCAGTGAATTCATTCATTTATTCATTGAGCATCTACTCTATACCAAGCACTATGCTAAGTTCTGAGGACACAGAAGTGAACAGAACAGACTAAATATTTCCTCTCATGAAGCACTATCCTAGTGTAGGCTGGGAGAGGCAGACAATATAAAGCAAACACATTACTAAACAAAAATGTACAGACTGTGAAGAGTGCAGGTGGAGGAAATAACTCGGGAAGGGCACAGTAACTACAGAAAGTACTTCAGAAGTGTAGACAGACAAGGTCTCACTGAGAAGGTGACATTTGAAGTGAGACTCAAAGGAAAAAGAAGGAAACAGTCATTCCAGGCAGAAATAAGAACTCCAACCTGGAATAGGAAAGGAGCTTGCCTGAAGCTCAGAGAGAAATGGTGAGGGGTGGGGAAAGTAGCTGGGGCAGTATGCTGTGGTAGATCAATTAGGGCCTTGTTGGTCATAGCAATAGACTTAGATTTTATTCTGTGTATAATGTGAACTCATTGAAATATATATATTTTTAATTCGTAGTAACATGATCTCATTTCCCTTTGTAAAACATTACTCCCTTGTGAAGAATAATGGAAAGAGGAGGAAGGAGTGAAAGTAGGGAGATGAGTTAGGAATCAGCATTATAATGTAAAAATATCCTGAAGATCTGCAAACTGAAATAAATTCTTTTTACAAGCAGGACCTTGAGAGCAACCATGAATTGTCTAATTTTATAGAAAGAAAGTGAAATCGCATCAGAGAGAGAAAGAAGCAAATCTAAGAACTCATTTTATCGAGATAACTTGGAAAAAGTGAAAATCTGCCTCTCCTGCTACTGGCTGCATTCTCCATTGACAACTGCCTAAGGCAGTAAAATGATATGCCTATTACAGCAAAGGATCTAAAGATTTTCACTTTTATGCCCACATTTTGTGGTACTGTTTAGGCATGGAGGAAAACCAATAATAAACAAGCAAACAAAAATATGGCTTCAGGAATTTAGTTAAAATATGCATTGTAATTTGAATGCTGATAATTGTGATTATATAAGAAAAAATCACTTTGCTATTTTATTTGCAACTAATAAATGTTTTCAATACCACTAAATGTGATTTTGAAGCTCTGTGATTTCAAGTTTTCTCAGTAGAAGCGTGTCAAATTTTGTAAGGGAAGCAGTGGGATTTTAGGATTTTTATGCAGAAATTTACTTTACAAGGAACTGTATTAGACACTTATTATCTGAGGATATTCGTAGTTCCAATATATGTACTTAACCTATAGTGTCCCTCTCCTTTCTAAATATTTCACTTTATGCATGGTAAATCCTCATGACCTCAGACTAATTAAAGTTGTCCTGTCTGAATTAATAAAAAGTGAGAATTATGGCTCAGAATAAATGACATTGTATTCATTTATAACTGTATGGTAACTAAAATCAATACCCTTTACTAGAATATACTGTGGGAAAAATAGTAATATTTCAAAAGAACCTTCCCTAGATTTGCAACATTCATTATCTTTTCCTTTTTAGCATATTTAATGGTTAAGGTTAGACAACTAAAACTATTATTGCTTATTTAAGAAAAGTCTAACTTAATGTACATGATATTTTTCTAATATCCAGAAAATTTCCCTCCAAAATTGTATTAAATGTTTTCTTAATACTGTACACCTCTAGATTACTCTCTCTCTCTCTCTTCTCTCTCTCCCTCTCTCCTCTCTCCTCTGGTTTTTTTTTTTTTTTTTTCTTTTTTTTTTTTTCTGTTTTTATTTCTTCCCCTACCTCCTCCCACCCCAGCTCTTCTTTCTGTTGACTATTTACACATATCCGGAGGAACAAAATTGTTTCTTTAATTAAAAGGGGAAAAAACAATTTTTAAAAGCTGCCATTGTGAGAAAATGTTTTCAGAAATGAAGCATCAGGGGCTTTGGCTATGGCCTCTGTTCTGTTTTTCTGACTGTTTTGGTATTTTAGTGACCGTAAAGAAATGACCCTTAAAGTTGCCGTGTCAGGCTGGTAATAAAACGACGTCTTGGGAAAACCAAACTCTTTCTTTCCCTGCACGTTTTTCTTTCCTCCTGTAATTAGACTTGCCATCATCGGGGACTGTCTTTATTATTACCAGCATCCCTCTCACTTCTGTTCAGGGACAGCAATAGCTAAGCGAAGGCATCCCCTTAAGTACGGGGTGGAAGATTTGGATACATGCCGCATTCACAACCGCTGCATTTTTGCTTTGTTAACCTCAGTATCTCTGGGAATTCTTGGTTTTATTTGCAGGGGCCTTGCTTGGCATCCTTCTCCCTTGTGCTTCTTCACAATGTTCTATTATTTGTTATGAAAAACATAAAAAAAAAAAAAAAAAAAAAAAAGATAGCTGCTGCTCTAGCCTTTCAAGTTCCCAGCCTGCCTAACACTTTTCTGGAATTGGTCACCAGCCATGACCATCACTAAGGAGAAACATGTGGTTGCCACTTGTGTCTAGTGCTCGTCTCACTGAATCCAGTCGTTTCAATTGAATGTATTGATGACACTCTTCCAAGTGAATGGACCCTGCGGGAATTGTAGAGAGGACTAGGATTGTTTTTTATCAAGTCAGGGACCCCACGTTTTCTCCTCTAACCATCAGCAGACTCACCTTCCGCTGTGCCTGCCAGCACCAGGGCACATGTAACTAATTAGCACACTCATACATTTGTGTTCTTCAAGTGGCGGTCCGCTCCCTGTGCCTTCTGTTGGGTTCTGCTCAGATGCCATCAAGTAAGGAAAGTCATCCATGCCCTTTCTTCTCTGAGAGAGATTTAAAGACTTACAATTTTAAGACCTGTAGCTTATAGCTCCAAGCTATTGATAAGTTGCCAAGTGCTAAGTACTCTCAAAAATTACATTCATGGTTCCTTCATTCATTCATTTAAAAAATATATGACCAACTGTTATATACTAGGACCTGTTTAAGGCAAAGAAAATATAACCCTTGTTCTCATGGAAGTTATAATTTGGTGGAGAGGCACAGGCTGTAAGTGTGTGTGTGTGTGTGTGTGTGTGTGTGTGTGTGTAAAATCAAAGATGATTTCACATAGAGATAGGTGCAATGATGGAAATAAGGTAGAGTGGGAAAGGCAAAGCCTGATCATCTGATTCTCTACCACTTCTGTTTAAATTGAACTTCTCAGTTTGGGCCAGTGAGGTTAGGTTCTCATCATCCTACTCCAAAGGGGAGAATCAGCTACCTGATAAAGGAGGTGTGGTTTTCTTGTTGAGGGAAAAATAAAAAGCTACTGCACAGATCATCTCTAAACCTCACATTTTATAGGTAAAGAAACTGAGGTTCAAGGAGTAGAAGTGACTTCCACCCCACCCCCCCCCAAGTTTATCTAATCCTTGATCTGAGGACATTGCAATTAAGAAAACTATCAAGTTTGTTCTCAGGATGTTAAGCCTCTCCTTTCTACCTAATTGACACCTTTTATCTCCACTTAGTGTTGTCTTTACACTTCCTCATTAAAACTTATACATTATAAATGATCAGCCATTTAGCGCTTAGTGCAAACTAAAATGTTGCTGGACATATTTGTAGCATATGTAGTTATATCATAAGCCTTATTTTAAGGTACATAAGGCCCTATTCCCTATAAAAGACACCCTAGGGGCTGCTAAACAGAGAGACTTTCTGATCAAAGAGTTGTCTTCCCCAATTCTTAAGCTTGGATATGAATACACTGCTCATATTTCCTATTGAGCACTTTAGGGTAAACATTTCAGGCACATCTCACAAAGCCTATGCCTGGCCTTCTATGTGAATGCAGCTTAAGAAATTATGCTGTTTTTCTCAATATTTCAAAATTTCAAGATCCCAAAATTTCAATTCACAAAGATACTGATCTTTCTCTATTTAATTAGCAAACAAATAATGACAGTAGATACTTTTAAGCAAATTTTTAAACCTCCATCATATGTCATATGTCTGTCAGTATAAAAGAAACCCAATCCAACTGACATGTCAGGTTATTAGCATTAAGAGAGTGTCCAAAATATTATTTTTTCCTAGCAAAAACTAAAACATGCTGTGGCTATAATAAGCTTCCCAGGTAAACCCCCAAGTTGTCCTTTGCCCCATCGAAGCAGATCAGATTGGTGCTAAACTCACTGCAGTTGGAAGTCACTGCGTTTGAGTTTATTTTGCCATTTCTACTAGCTAATAGAAAAATTCAAAACTTCAGTTCAAAGTGCTCGGAACCGTCTGTGGAGAGATCAGAACCTTAGAAGACCTGAGCCTGAGCCCGTTTCTTTAGTATCCACAGTGGATGTTGATAGCCCTCTGGGAATCAATCTCCTAATCAGACTACAAGAAAGATCGAGGATAAGCGTGATGAAGTTAGGGCAGAGACATTGAAGAAGGTATTTTCTTAGGCTTTAAAAAGAAAAATATATTCAGAACATCAGTCTAGTAGTCTAGGCTGACAGATGATGTTTTAAGAAATAACCATCAACAACAGGGAAATAGTTTCTTTAATTGTACAATCACTTTTGGAGCTGTTTGGAGTTGTCTGCATAAACTATTTTCAAATACAAACACACAGGCACACCCACACACATTTATTGAGAGCAAATACCCATTGCTGTAGTTAATGAAGTGAAATACAGCTGAAGTGGGACTAGGAGAGCAGCAGGGGAGAAATTGTGGAAGCCAAGTTAACTGCTCTGGTACAAACTGACATTTTTGTCTTTTTCAGCCAGACCATAAATAATTGTACATAGTGTAGGTTGGCGATGTCTTATGTAGTGAATGTACCAGGTAGGATAAAGTATCAGCAAAATATTATATTTGAGGTTTTCTTTACCTCTTTCAACCCAGGAACTTCTGCCTTCTACTCCTTGGTGTACTAATACCTGCAGAATTATGGACAATTATGATTACTTTGTGCTCATCAAGTCACAGTTCATACCTGGAATTCTACTTGGGGCTGAGAGATTCCAGTACACAAATCATGTCAAAAAATGGGAGGATGTCACAAAACAGCCACCACCATGGTGAGGATGCTAATGGAATTGTTTTATGAGGATGGATTAAGCTGAAAATTTTAAGGACATAATGGGTCACAGAAGGGAGAAAAGAACAGATCTTCACCTAGCTGGTATATTGCGTACAGGGCGAATACCAGGGCAGGTTACAAGTCAAGGTTTAACACTGTTCTCCTCAAAGTGATACAGTGGAAGTGTCTTCTCAGAAGGGAAAAACAGAATTTTAGGATGATGTTCAACCTCAATGGACAAATGTCCTCTAGAGAACTATGTGAACAGCGGGTAAATGAGATTACTTAATTGGCCTCTATGTCTAGTTTCTATGATTTTGTTATTTTTTGTCATTATGTTTTTTTAATTCATTATGGAGACAAAAGGTCTTTAATTTTAGTGCCCACATGTGCTTTCAAGATCCAAAGCATCTCTCTCTGAGAGCCTATTTCCAGACTTATCAAAATGATTATTTCAGCTACTTAGGAAGTACAGTAATGGTAATTTTTGCATCCTAATAAAGCACTTCCCATTATTAAATAAATACATAAATAAAAAGAAAAGAAAAGAAAAGAAAAGAAAAGAAAAGAAAAGAAAAGAAAAGAAAAGAAAAGAAAAGAAAAGAAAAGAAAAGAAAAGAAGCGAAACATAATTTCCGTTCTGGCTGAAATGTGAAACCTGTCATTTAATGATGTTACTTCCATGCACGCTATTTTCTCACAGTGAAAAAGTATTTGGGCACACACAAACTTGAAATACTTCATCCTCTTGCTCTATTTGGTGATTACTCTTACTTTGAGGGATGCACACTTGGAACTTACTGATTGTCAGTAGTTACAATAAATATTTTTTTCTAATTAAAGTATATGTCAGCATAATTCTAATATGAAAGGGCAAGAACATAACAGGACAGGAGATAGACATAGAGGATTGGCTTCTGAATCACACTGGTCTTGGACAGTCTTTCACCATCGATTTACTGCATTGTTTTGAACATGGGACTTAATCTCACTGTGCTTTTGTTTCTTCTGTAGAGCAAAGAAGAAAAGCAGCACTAGTAGCAATAGCATCCACTGCTAATGCAGAAAACATAGTTTTCCTCTGCATCTTTGTGGGATTTCCTGAAGATAAATAAGATCTTTGCATTAAGTATCTTGAGATACAGAAACTAGCAGAAAAAAAATTCTTGCCTACTTTAAAATTTCCCTGGTTTTCATGACAGTTTATTGCATGTAGTAGACACTCAATAAACTGAACTGAATTACTTACCAGTACTTTCCCCAGCAATCCTGTCATTTTTTATAGTTTAAGCTTACTGACAGAATGGTGTTCTCAGAACAAATCAATAATTAGAAATATTTTTCCTAAAGAAAGCACAAAATTTGAATGCCAAACCTCTGTGTTATTTAGTAAATAGCAATATAATAAATATCAATTCATTTTTAGGGGTGCAATGCTTTGTGACAATAACTAAGAAAACAATTACAGAGATCTCTGGGCTTCATGCTCTGGTAAATACAAGGACAGAAATAGGGAGAGTTGAGGGCAATGAAACTTCTGAATTCCAGATAATAGCTAATGAAATTCAAGTCATCCTCTGCTGAAAGTGAATAGAAGAATATATGCAGAAGAATAAATGCAGACACTTATTATCTTCTCCAGAAGTGAGAACAGAGAGGCCAGAATTGAATCTCATCTTAAAGGAAGACATTTTTCAAATGCATAATTCCTGTAATCTTCTACAACAAAGCCCTTTGAAAATATGACTAAATAAATTGGGAATCCCTAATCAGTGTTAGTAACCTTCTTAGAAACTAGTTGTCTCCTTTTGAAGAGTCATTTGTAAACTGTGATACACATGCCAGGTGAATTGGGGTATCTGAGATAGATATCCAGTTAATCCCACTGAAAAATTCTTGCCTTTAGTTTGCAGAAGATTAAGACATATTTTATTTGTGTGTGTGTGTGTGTCGGGGTGTGTGTCATTTTACATGTGTGAGCTGTTGTAATTTACTTTACATTGGGTTTTAAACATCAGCTTAATATCTGGGGAAAAAATTCCAAAGTACCTTTAAAACTATTATCGTCCTCCTTTGTAATATCTTTATGCCTAACATTAAAGAATTAAGAACTGCTCTAATTTTGAATTTAACTTCTAAGAAAACAGTACCATACGTCTGTTCCTTTACATTTACTTAAAATCTAATATTTTTTTTTCTTGCTGTAAAGTTATCTCACTTATGCCTCTTTTCTCACAATTTTTCTAAGTGACGTTGTATTTTTATGATTTTGTTTTTGAACCTGTTTTCAATATTGTCCTCTTTAGCATTTCGTGATGTCATGTATTATTG
Organism: Rhinolophus sinicus; assembly: GCF_057876585.1. NCBI lineage: Eukaryota > Metazoa > Chordata > Mammalia > Chiroptera > Rhinolophidae > Rhinolophus > Rhinolophus sinicus. Next base: position 154,530,381 of record NC_142517.1, on the reverse strand, counting down.
TTGATCTATACAAGTTTGAGCGACCCTTTCAGTAAGAGTTCAACTAAAAGGCAAATGAATCATCATAGATTTGGCTTGTAGTGGAACACAATAATTTTATTTCACTTATGTCAAAAATGGAAAAGAAAATCAATCATTTCAGGCAAAAATAACATAACTTGTGCCAAATAACCAATCTTTACAAAAGAATAGAACATTAAATACCCATCTTATGGATACCACATTCAAGAATAGGATATGGAAGTTGAAGATTCAAGTATATCATTTGCTGATGAAATAATTTAGGTCTTTAAAAAAAAAAACTTGTCATAATATTGGACAATGTGAGCAAAAGGAAATAATTTACGTTATGAAACACTTGACAAACAAATCCTGTAAATAATACATGCCGAAGAGCAGTGTGCAGCTCTAGCAGGATATTGCTTAGAGAGATTTTGTTTAAAACATTTATTGGAGGCATATATTACAGTATATCATTTACTGGCTGGAAGCCATGCAATATGTGTCTTTACAAAAAAAAAAAAAATTACCTTGTAATATGAGCCCCTCCAAGGCGTAATTATATAATAAAGTTCTTATTGGAAAAACTGGAAGTAGGCCAAGCCTTGTCCAAATATAGAGAATGTCAGAGCCAAATTTATTATCCTTAGCTATTAACAGGAGAAGGCAGGTTTTGTTTACCAAGCCTAATTCTCTCCTAATTACAGCCACTATAAAATAATTACTATCCATGGGATAACAACACAAGACAGAGTGACTAACAGAAGAAACTGCAGGGGTTAGAAAACAGAGTGCAATTCTGTGTCATTTTGAACAGCTTGTGTACTGCCATGAACAAATTAACGGACTTCATTAAGGAATTATGTTTTAAGAGTGGCTTTGTGGTGAAGCAGTAAAGCAATTAATGCATCTTATTTGGTCCTAGATCTGAGTTGCTGTGCAGTTTGAGACAGCAACTAATTTTTTTTTTTTTTTTAATAATTTTTGATGTATCAGGTTTAATAGGATACAACCACACTACTAGGCGAGATGGTTAATGAGTGTAGAGAAAAGACTCTATTTTGGACAAATGATATCCAGCCCCTGCTAACTTTTTCTGTCTTTATGAGCAGATTTCTTATGGCAGCGATTTTAATAATCTACTGAAGACAAATGTCAACTTTTATCTAATTCCATTTCACAACCTATTCTTATGTCTTAAACTCTGTTGGATTGTACTTTTGATGAAAGGTGTAGTTTTTCAGAAAGGCAAGAATATTCTATATATCTGTCTGAGCCACAAAACTGTGAACTTGAAATATTATTTCAATATTTCATATTTGCTTTACACACAAATCAAAACGGAATATTATCCAGTTGAAACATGATGCTTCATTAAATTCTCAACGTTTCTCATTCCCATATTCCCTAACCTCTTCCATCTCATCACAGATCCCCGGAGATTTAAGACATTTTGCTGTACGTCTTTGTATCCTTAAAATTCATGCACCAGAATCAACCACTGTTCTTAATACTTGTGTACAATGGCAAGGGTGAAAGGTCAAGTTGTGCCTCTTGCTGGTTCTGTGTCTCTTCTCTCTATCCACCCCTCAACACTACTCCTCTCTGTAAAGGGTCACTTCTTTTCTGCAGTAGGAAAAATGTTCCTGTTTTGGTGACTTGGTGAAAACATACAAACTCAGCACACTTGGGAAGTCTGTTTTAGATACTCCTTTTGATAGGCCTCCAGATGGCCACATAAAAGCAAAAGGATTATTATAGCAACTCCCAACCTGGCCATTAGAGATAAAGGTGGACCACGGTTTCCTTTAAAATCATCTTTTTTTCCTGTGTTTGAGGAATATATGACCTGATCATAAAATTAAAAAAATTAAAAAAAATCCTTGATATAAAAGTAGGGGAATAAGTTCTAAATTCAAAAATTTATTTTTATATTCTATTTATCTCCACAAATGTCTTTTATGCAAATCAAGTCACTTGATTTAAAATTGAAGCACCAACATATAATTTTAGTTTTTCCAACAATGCTATGGCATGCTTCAGTTTTTCTTTTAATTTCAAAAAGTTTCTTTTTTTTTTTTTCTTCTCTCCTTTTATTCTCCAGACACTGAATGTTTCTATAGGGTACTAAAGTTAAGAAGGAAGTAGGCAGTAAAGAGATTTAGGAAGAGCATTTTATGTGGAAAAAGAAAATGTCCTGTCTGAAGGATATATATATATATATATATATATATATATATATATATATATATATATATATAGGCTTTTGAGCTGTAAGGTCAAAGAGATACATGAATTGAGGGCCCCACAGTCGCTGAACACCTCCTCATTGTACAATCAATTAAATAAGTTTTATTGAATGTTTTATTTTCTTCTTTACTGTCAGAAGCCATAGTAGCTCTGAGGTTGAAAACAGGACTGGTTGGTTTTACACAGTCGAATCATGGCTTCCTCTTTCCTACTTTATTCTTTTCTATATTTTCCAAACTATTCCAATGAACATGGTTAATTTTATTTTGAAAAGAGTTTTGTCTTGAGAGTCTCCACCCACACCTCCTACTAGCACACACACACTTTTTGTTCCCCGGGAGGCAAAGCAGACATATGAGGTATAGGCTAGCTATTTCCTAAAACCTGGGCAAGTTATTTTTCATCCAGCCCCATTAGACTTTTACTATGAATCAATTCCTCCCAGATTCTAGAGTTGGTTTGCCCTAGTTTCAATCATAGCTTTTCATCTTTTCTCATGTTTCCTTAGGAATTTAAGTGAAAAGCTAGAAGAGGCAGTATTGAGAATTACTAGCCAATTCTCATTTTGAACTGCAAATTTCCTTTATCATGTTCATTATTATTACAAAATGTTTCAAACACATGAAAGTATAGAATATAATAAACACTCATATATTCACTAATGTTAACAAATGTTAATGGATCATAAGAAGTTTTACACATTTGTTTCATGTTTTTATTCCTAGTAAAAATGTTACAGAGAGTTGAAAATCCCTCTTATACCCTCACCTGATGTCATGAAGTTCTTTCATTATCATTCACCCTTCCTCTCTAAGGGTATAATAGCCACTGTCTTAAAATTGCTTTGTAACTTTCACATCCATGTTTGTATGTGTTTACCATGTATGTATGTATGCATAAATAACATTTTTTCTATGTTTTTAACTTTACATGAATATTACTCTGCTACTTGCTTTTTCACTCACCATTATATTTTCAAGATTGATCCATGTTAATACATGTAGAATTGATTCATTTATTTTCATTGTTATATTGGCTTTGGTTGTGAATGTGAGCATACCACAATTCACAGATGCATTGTTCAACGGAAAACAAGGCCGCCTGTGTCGTGTAATCTAACAGATGAAAGAAAAGAATTCTTTCTGGTTTGAGATATTTGAATTTCAATACTAAAAATTTTTGTTGTTTTTAAAACCACATTTTAAAATGCATAAGGTATGGCAATAACAGCACAATTACCGCCCTTTCTAGTAATTCACACCGCTCTATGGAAGAATTCACTCGTTGACAATTGTGATAAGTGTAAATGTGGAGAGACCATGGTGGCGCGGCCACAGTTGGGTAGGGTGCTTCTGCCGTGTCCCACAAAGTGGGGGCTCGAGTTTCCAGCAACTGTATCTTCATAATGAGTGAAAAAGCTGGTCCAGAAATTTTAAACCTTATAGCCCACATTCAATTAATATTATAAAGACAGTTAATTGACATGGTCAATGGCAAAGGACGTGGCAATGTATTGTGTCAATGGTTCACAGATACTTAAGGACCCCAGATTATGTACTAATGTGATATAATCTAATGGTTCTGACATAGTGTGTTAACTGCTGAGTTATAATTGTTGTGATATGTGGTGTCAATCTAAGCATTTGCAGGGTCTCTGGGTCTTCACTTCAATCTCTCTACCAGTTTAGAAACTTTTAAAATCCATTTGTAAAGTAAACACAATTATAAATTTAAAATGTTATGATGCTATCAGATGTCTAAAGAAGGCAAAGATTGTTGACTCAAGGTCACTAATATCCACTTACCAGACATTAAGTGTGAAATGTTGCATATTGAGACATCATTTAATAGGAAATAAGAACGGGCAACATTGATGCCATTATCAGTGACCTCTCTTCTCTGGGATTATAATCTTTCAATTCACCTGTTCACTATGGTCAGCCCATTTATACACAGGTAAAATAAACATGGAACTTTGGAGTATTTTTCAAGAAACATGGAGCAAACAGCGCCTTGCAGAAATCGCTTTCCCACCAACGTGCCACAGGGTTTGAAATTCCCATCATTTGAATCAATTCCTCTGACTTGAGGCATTTTATCTAGAGTGTTCATGAGATAAATATGACCAAGTAAAATAACATATTTAGAGCTTAGTAAGGATATGGTCATATGAGATGTTAACCAGTAACCTAACAGTGTTCTGAGAATAATGGAATATTTCACTGTCATGTAATGATGGGTGAAGAATAGCCTATATTGTAAGATGCTGTCTGGTAGGATTTTGGAGTAAAGAGTGAGACTAGGAGACCAGAAGAAGCACTAAATAGTGAATGTTTGGAGGTTGAGGAAAGAAAATAATGAGAGTTAAGAAAAAGGCACTGAAGAACAATAGTCTCTGTGTGTGTGTGTGTGTGTGTGTGTGTGTGTGTGTGTGTGTGTGTGTGTTGAACACAAGGGATATATATGTGGAAAAAAACCTACTTCAGGATTTTGCTCATGGCTAAGCCTTTCTGTGCACAACTAAATCTTGTCCCTCCTTATACGCCTACTATTTTAGGTCTTTAATTTAAAACTAAAGAAAAAAAAAGCCCTTAACATTTTAAGACTTACACTATGAGCTAGTTCTCTTAGCCTTGTACAAATATGTACTTTGTTTTTCTCTTCTTTGAGTTTTTTATTCCTTTTTTTTTAAATTTTATTTTGTTTTACACTTTGGGGCAATGAAGGAAATATTCATACAAGTTTAACATGCTGATACTGCAAACTCTCTTTGCTTGGTGGAATTTTGTTTACACAGATTATGCTTCAGGTGAACACCAAGAACTTTTATATTTTAGTAGGCATTAACTCAAAGTGTTTGCTTCATAAACAATAAACAATGCAGTTATCTATTTGTTTGGTCACGATCACACTGGAAGCTTAGCTCGAACCAGCCAGTTTTATGTAACAATCAACATCTTAATAATTCTGATAAGTGTGGCCACTTTCTGTATGCCTTTGAGATACTGAGCTAAACCTGAGGGATGAAGGCCAATTTTCCCCTAAGAAAAACACCACTTCAAGAACAGATCTTGGCTGAATGCTTATGCAATTCCAGCCACTGGGAGGCAGTATTGTGTAGTAGTTAAAGTCTTGAGTTCTGGCATCAGCTAGTGAAGGGTTCAAGTCTAACTCGAAGCTTAACTCAAGCTAACCTCTAAGCTTCATTTTTTTACTCTTGAAAAAATGGGATAAGACTCATTTCTATTTTACACTGTTGTGAACATTAAATGAGATATGTGTGTCAAGTGCTTAGCATATGCCCGGTGCTCGTAAAACCCAATCAATCTAATCTCTATGGGAAAGCACGTGATATATGGATATATTCCAACCTGCTGATGATTTTCTCCCCTCCTCAGACATTCACCTAACCTCACATATTCCTCTCTTAGAAACCAGTGTCATGGACACAGATGCAGGACAAAAGTTGAATTTTTATGAGGAGAATCTTTGGCATTGACAAAGGTACCCAGCAATAATGCTTCTCCCAAGATTACCCACTGACATTCTTATCCTAGCATTGTTCAATACTTTTAGCATTTCCCATTTCATAATTCCCTTCATTATCCCATACTACAATGTTGTCTTCATGACAACTACACTAACTGCTGAATATTATGGACTTTTATCCTATTGGTAAGAACATGATGCTGTTAGATATAATTGAGTTCCAGAATCTACTTTATCACTTAAAAAACAAAACTTTATACTGCCTGGGTAGTCCCCAGTCTTTATATCCACATCCTCAAATTTATTCCTCTTATTAAACTTGATCATTCAAAGTTACACACACACACACACACACACACACACACACAAGGTCTGACAATTAGGTTTACGAACTCTTCCTAGAAAGAGTGCTACATACCTCATTGCTGACTGAATATGACTACAGTCACCTTCGAAGTACTCCCCTTGAGGAGCTAGGCACCAATGCCAGTGCCTAGTCCACCCTTCAAAGCAATTTTGGAACTTTATTTCTGGAATGGCCATCAGAGCTGTCATATTACCTTTGATGTCCTGAATGTCATCAAAATGTCTTCCTTTCAATATTTCCTTTGTCTTTGGGCAAAGAAAGAAGTCATTGGGGCCTGATCAGGTGAGTAGGGAGAGTGTTCCAATACAGTTATTTGTTTACTGGCTAAAATCTCCCTCACAGACAGTGTTGTGTGAGCTGGTGCATTGTCGTGATGCAAGAACCATGAATTGTTTGTGAAAAGTTCAGGTCGTCTAACTTTTTCATGCAGGCTTTTCAGCATTTCCAAATAGTAAACTTGGCTAGCTGTTTATCCAGTTGGTACAAATTCATAATGAATAATACCTCTGATGTCAAAAGGTTAGCAACATCGTTGCAACAAGTTCACAAACATAATTGTCTTACTTCGTGTGTGTGTGTGTGTGTGTGTGTGTGTGTGTGTGTGTACCAGGGGTGCCAAAAAATGTATACAACTGGACACTGGTCAACGTTGCTCAAGCAGTAGTTTGCTGTAATCAGAAGTGTCTGGACGCTGATGGTAACCACTTTGAGCACCTCTTGTAATTGCAGAAGTCAAATGTGACTTGTATTTATCTTTTGTTATTGGTATATATTGAATATCATAATTTTAATAGTTTTATTTTCTTAAAATATGTATACCTTTTTGGCGCCCTCTATATATGTATATGTATATATATATATATATGTATATATCACAAATGAATCTTTAGTAAATATATCAATTATGTCTACAGAGCTACACAGAAAATTCTATTCTTGATATTGTATTAATATTCAGAGACCACACAGTAGTTTATAGTTCTTGAGACAGAGACTACTTTCAAAGGAAGGCACTGTCCCAGGCATATGCAGAACCTTTATTGTGAAATCTACAATTGACCTTGTATCCAGCATATTCACTAATCTCAGTTTGAATGCTTACATCCAGCCCTTAACAAGCTATTTCGATGACTTCATTCACAAATTATTTTCCAGTTCTCATCAATCATTGACTCTAAAAATAAAGTAGACTATAGATTCTTTAGAACCAATATCTGGACCAATTTCACAATATCTTTTTCTCATAAGAAGGGAAATTAATGGTAGTTCAACATTTATATTTATGTCTAAAGTCCTATCTTATTTTTAGAGTTTTGACTCTTTTTCAGTTTGATATTATATGATGAGCCTCTAGATTCATAAAAATATCATTGATCATCAGGTTCTTCTAAAGATCAATCCTATGGTAAGTTCATCTTGAAATGTAAGTAAGTGTGTTGCATGTTCTACAATCATTTCACTTACAGATGAAGGGTTCCTGTACTTGCCCTTAACTTTTCTGGGCAGAAATTCAGAAGCAGAACTCTGGCCGGTTAAGAGGCACAGCTGTACCCTGCAGGTAGAATGAAAAGGTCCTAGATGAGGTCTTGAATGCGTGTCCTTACATGCTTCATACTGCAACCTAATGTGCAGTTGCAGACCACCCCACCTGAGATAATAAATGAGAAATTCTTAGGGCTGTTGAGCACTTTGCAAATTTTCACAATGGATCAGCACAAACTTAGTTAGCACAGGTGTTCACATAATTGTGATTCATTGGAAAAATTCTCAGTGCTCAATAGCCCTCGCACTCTTTTCCCTTCTAGATGTTGGCTTAGTGTGAGTATATTGTGAGGAAATGTGCCATGATGTTGGGCTCCACTGGTGCTTGGCAAAAGGGTGTCGGGCTGATAAAAAAGAACTGCTAAATGTGTCCATTTTTCTTGGTCCATTTGCTTAAGTTTCCGAAACTGGAGATGACATGTAGTCAATAGTTCAATAGGTAGAAACCAAGTCCAACATTTAAAAGGAATCTCTTCTGATATTGGATAATATTAAGACTTTTTCTCTAGTTATTTTAACATCATTAAGTCCCAAACAATGTAAAGATCTCATTCCTCATTTTTCTTGCATTGTAGCTGCCATCTTCTGGGAAAACGTGCTCAGTACCCCCTAATTGCCAACTCTGCTCATTTCCTAAGGTTGGCCGCTATTTACAATAGGACTCAAGCTAATCATTCTGAACTAGTAAGACAGCTCACTCTGCTCTCAGCCTTCAGTATCAGCCTTAGTTTTTCTATGTTTTTATTTACAGAGTGAAACAAAATTACATAATGTAAATCTCTTAGTAATGATACAAAATTTGCATAGCTTTTAATGCAACAAATTAAGTGACTTGGATTTTTTAAAACCTGACCATGCAGTTAATGAATATTGATTAGGCTCCTACGTTATTCCTGACTCTGTGATAAGCACCCTGAATTTGAGGGTAAAGGAAAAGAAAAACCATCTCTCTGTGATCTACATGGAATCTACATATGTCTGCTTTACTCTATGATGTTTTTTTAAATTAAAACTGAATTAAAGGGATTTCAAATTTTTGTGGCTCTCTCTGTTGGAAATTGATTCAAATTGCATTCCCAATAATCAATTCAGGTGTGACTTCTGCTGGTTCCGATGTGTCTGCCTAAATGAAAACATGTCTGTCCTCACAATATATCCATAATTTTCCCTTAAAGGAAATGATCAAACACACAATATTTTTGTATTTCCTTTAAACTTCCACTAATTTCTTTTAAGTATTCGACATACAAGTCTATGCTGATTAAAATGGAACTACAAGCTTTTTCCAACTCCTTCCTAAGGAAAGAGCAAAAATATGCTTCCATAAGTTATTTCAGCTGATTAACCAAAGATATAAACCTAAGCATAGATAGAGAAGTCCTCAGTGGTTCTTACACTACCTCAAACCAAGAACATACCTCATAGTGTTGCATTAGAGGGTCTGGGTCTCTTCCTTGATCCTGAAATATGTCAGGCCCTCTAAAAATGGAAGTTTTTCCTTCATTTTCAAATAGAGGAACAAACCATTGCTACTGACAGGAATCCCAGAATTCTCATCAGCTACCTTGTGTTTGCAAATGAGGCACTAGTCAAATAGAAACATTATTACTAGCAGACACTTTTGCCACAAATCTTTCTATTGTCCCTATCTTTTTACCTACAATGGACCAGGGTGTTACCAAGACTCCATATGCCTGAACTGGAAACACTTACATGACCTGAATGGCACTTTTTCCCTAAAGCTTTGCTGACCCTACTAAGTCCTACTAGGTCTATGTATAGCTATTGGGAAAGACATTTCAAAACAGAAAAAAATCATACCTGAGATACAGGAACAGTTTCATGAAATTCCAGGAGGAAAAAAAATTTTCAAAGAGGAAAAGATCTCAGAATAGAATACTTACTAAAGAAGCAAAATGTTTCAATTGCATTTCTAGAAGTTTCTATTGTTCTTGACCCTTATCAGAACTTGTTTTTTTTAGAGAATAGAGGTGAGAACAGGGCATGGGAAGGGCAGCAAATCCTCTTAGCAGAAATATATCTTTAAGTATGCTACTTTTGCCCCTGTAGGTGTGAGAATCACCAACATATGAAAAGTCATTCTCCAATTTAGTGATGGGACAGAAAGAGAAAACTGGTCCACAGCTAGTGAAAGGCTTTTAGGGTCTTAGGTGAAAACATTACTTCTTATTGATAGATGTACAGAGAATCTTTAATATAGGAATTGTGGACGTATTAGGTTGCAAATAGTTGTACAAGCGTTTCATTTTCCATAAATGTCTATTAAACTATGTTCTCTAAAATCTACATTTATTATTCTGAAATTACATAGACTGTGTTAAATAACAAGTAATAGCTGAAGCCAAATCAAATAGCAAATTCATGAATCAGGACCTTTTCTTATCAAGATCACCATTTTTTATTGTAAGAAATTCACTTTCACAAGATATCTAAGTTCATAAAAACATTTGTGAACCACAGCTCACTGCAGAGAACTACAACATTAATTATGTTTAAAAGACCTCAATCATTTGGGTTTATCATTACCATCCTAAATACAATTTTTAGGTTTCTGTACAGTAGCAGTAAGCAGACTTCTACTAATTTGTTCAGTTTTGTTTCCAAACTGCAGGGATTAGTAAGTATATTAACTTTAGTATTGATAGATATACTAGTCTATCCTTGAAGCAATGTTGAAGATGTTTTTCAGACCTGAAAACAAAATGTCTGTAGCAACATTTTGTTTTTAGCTCAGCATTCTCTCTCTCTCTCTCTCTCTCTCTCTCTCTCTCTCTCTCTCTCTCTCTCTCTCTCTCTCTCTGTCTCTCTCTCTCAACACAATTATTAGTGTTAATTTATGTGATGATTCTATTATTCTAATGCTCTTCTATAATTCATAGTTTGGCACTTCACTTTCTTAAAATTTGTCTCCAAAATATTGTAGCCTTATTCTGACCTTTTTTTCTGTTTCTGCCTTTACATAACTATATATTTTTGTTTACAATTCTTATCGTAGGGTGTAGTGAGTTTTGCACCGACCACAAAAATAATACTGAAGTCATCTTTATAAAAAATAAAATTAAAAACATGGATGGATTCCTCTTTTTCTGGACTGATGTGCTGACCTTGGACATCGTTAAGACCAGTAGTGAATGTTAGAAATGTCATGCTTTTCAAAAATCTGTGGGGTTTTGGGTGGTGGATGCCTGAAGAGTTTGCATCATTATTTCTTGTGCTGTTCTCCTTCAGAGTACATTAAATGCAAAATCACCTCTCGGGTCAGGGATGCTTTGGGAATACTTCCTAAAGGCAGTGGAATGGACCAGATGGTCTCTTGAGTTCTCCAAACTTGTGACTCCCTATTTCATGGTCAGAATATGTGAAAGCCAACTTTGTTCCCATTTGGAGGAGGGGATTCTTTCAGGTTGGCGTCCTTTTTATCCAGAGTTTGTATAAGCAGCATTAACTTGCGTGTATTAGAGAGAGCTGAATCTCTGTGATATTGGAGGGGGAAAAAAACAAAAAAAACTTCTCTTCCATCAGATTCAAATGTTTTCCAGATCTACTGGTGGTAATTGACATAATTCATTTTAATGAGTTGGAAGTATTTGAAAAGCTTTCAGTGAAAACATGTGGAGCTGCTCTGTAAATTCCTAGGCTTTTAGAATCCTTGCAGTCTCCAGTGTTTCTGCATTTGCCATACCCAGTAAACTGATAAACAAAAATGATTTATTGTAAAATAGTTATAAGTAAAGAAATGTCCTCTGAGAGTACAATAATTGTTTTTATTTTCCTTTCCCCAGTGCCAGTAGTATAATAAAATGCTAATAGATGCAAATTATGCATGATCTTTAATGCATACTAAAGAGAGACCATTTAAAAATCAGGTACCTTTTGTTGGTGAGTAAGCGGTGGAATATTGTTTCCTTTTTAAGATCTTGTACAAACTGGAAGGTTTCTTTCTGGATTGTCTGCATGCACAGGCCCACCTCCAGACTGCTGCGGTTAGACATTCCAGTGGAGGGATAGCAGCAGGATGGGGGAGGACAGGCAAACAAAAACATCTTTGACTCCAAATGATCCCATAAGGAAATCTTAGAAAGAAAAACAAGCATCACCCCAACAGGACAGACACTGTGACTTAAAGAAGAGAAAATTGAAATACATGAAAAATCAATGAGGTAATAATTAAATTGTCGGGCACACCATACAGCAGCCAGAACTCTTCATGCATTTAGTAATGGAGGCAGGGAACTGAAGTCATCAGTAGTTAAAAAGGAGCAAAGAACAGCCGTCATTGTGAAGCTAATTTCATGATGAGACACTAAAAAACACATACCTGCTACAGTATAGCAGGATATTTATAGGAGGTTAAAGATACAAATTAAAGTCCAGGAGCCTATACATTCCTGATTACCCAGCGTTCTTAAATCAGTCCTCTTCAGTCTCACACCTGGGGTCTCAGCTGCAGTGTAGCTGTCATTTACGCTACCCATGGCCCACGATTGATGACAGTCATTCGCTGATGAAGCTGTATACATCATTTCTGTCCGAGCTGCACTGGCCAGATGGACCCTGACCATCCATCGCCTGTCAGGGACGCATCTGTTCACACTGCTGCTAGGGGTACTAACAAGTCATTGGCTTTCCAAAAGGACAGTGTCAGCTGGATAGGGCACAACATAAAAACTGGTGTTGTTGTGGTTTTTTCCTTTCTTTTTTTTTTTAATCAAGAAACAGGATTTTTTTTTCCTCTTTAAGGGAATACATTACATTAACTAATTTTTAAAGAAGTAATAGATATCCAAAAAAAGTAAAGACACTTTGTCAACTTCATATGGATAAAGCAAGTTGGTTTTCCTTCTTAAATTTGTTATTGTTGATGATGTTTTGATAAACTATGATCCATTTGAGATTATAATATTAAAATGTTTGTTAAGAAAAAATAAAATAAACATAGTGTTAGTGAAGATCTGGAGAGTTGTATTATCAATATATGTTTCTATAATGAAAAATCAAGATGTTTGAATATTGTTTTTTCTGAATCCAGGTTAATGTGTTGTTTATTTTATTTCTTCTGCTACATGATATTATCTCCCTGTCTGAGATAAAAAGTAATCCAAAGAAAGTTTTGCAATAAAGTCACTCATAAATCTAATCAATAGCAAGAGACTCCAAGTTTGGTAAATATTGTATTTCCATTTTAATGTGTAGCTATTTGAAAAGTTTTTACAAAGAAAGAAATTGTTTTATCATCAGGGTGAAGTGGTACCTAGAATTTAATTTGCCCTTGTATGTCAGGAAGGGTCTGAATAATTTCCCTATTTTACTTCATTTGCTCTTCACATCCCCATGAGGTAGAACTCTTACACTATTCCCATTTTCCAGATCAGAAAACTGAAAAATAAAGAGTTGAAAGATGCACATGTACTGATAGTGGGAAAGCTAGGATTTGGGCCCAAAGTAGGTCTGACATCAAAGCCTACAAGTTAATTTCCTTTTGATTGGGCTTCTAAAAAAATGATCTTCAAATGTGGATCTAAACAGTCATGACTGCCCAGTATCCTGATACTTTTTCTAAATTCTTACGCTTGTTCTAAAATTGGAAATATTTTGCCTTTGCAGAAATTTAACAAGAGAGATTTTAAATTAAGCAAGAATGAGAACATAAGTCAAAATCAGGCAATTAGCTGGTTTCTTTTTTAAACTAAAGGTAGAATTTAAATTTAAAAACCTATTTGGTCTATAGAGACACATTTCAAAAAATGTTGTGATCAGCACCCACACAAACGTTCTTAAGTGGATATAAGTGTATAATCTACTCAAAATAATGTTTGAGAAAATAAAGTATGTGGCATTACCAGTCTTTAATGGGTAATTAAAGCAGAAGCAACTTTTAAAATGAATATGAATGTGAACAAATGCATTTGTAGAGATTCTTAAAAAACTATTTATGTATAAGTACATGTTTCAAATATGGCCACCAGCTCTTTATTGCTTCAGTTTCCTGATTTAGAAAATGGAAAAAAAAAATGCGTTTTTTTTTTTTTTTTTTTTTTTTTTATCAATGGAAATTGTATTTTACAGATTTGGGTGAAAACTTATTATAAAAGAAAATAATCTAATTTTACTAGATGGAAAACTGATAAAGAGATGGAGGCTATTTTCAAGGTCACAGAGGAGGCATTTCTATATTGGCAATGTGAGACACATTGTTGAAAAATACGAGTAACTATAAACCTCATTTTGGCTGTCGGCTTTGGCAGCAGCAAAAGATCTGCAGGGAAATTTCTCCATAATTCTCCATTTTGGCTTCATAAATTGGCAAATTACCTGGTTTTTCTTGCTATCAGGGCCTTAACCTTCAATTAATTACTTTTGTTGTTTTCTTACAATTTTTCTTCCTGTATAAATATGTTAAAACTTTGAAACAAAACTAATTTTGTTGATGTCTTCTACTATTTTAAGTCATAAACAAGTATATTTTTACAAAGGAAATTTCCTCAAATATTTATAGCAAGTCAATATGTACTGATTGCCATGGTTGGTTTCTCCTGCACTCAGGAATGGGCCATGATCTAAAGGAACTCAGATCCCTAAGAGGAGAAAGGAACATATACAAATAACTGCAAACAAGCTAAAATGCCATTAAATTGTAAAAAAAAAAAAAAAAAAACCAAGGTATTATAAAATTTGAGATGAGATTGCTTCCAGCTGAAATTGTCAAAAATGTTTTATGGAGGAGGTAGTGCTTGAAATGAGTCTTGACAAATTTATTTAGGAACTTAACTTGTGTTAGACAAAAGGTGGTATCCCAGGCAGAGGAAACAGTTTTCCAACACAGGCCTGAAGGTAGAAACTCAAAGATCAGAAGAAGCAAGAGTAGACTTATTGGTCGTTATCCGCAGTTGTATATTACTTATAAGAGGTGCTTTGTTAGTGTTTCCTAAATGAATGAGTTAATAAATAAATGAGTAAAAATGAGTTGAAATTGTTGAGGGTCTTTTGTATGAATTAGAATTTATAATTCCATTACTTAAAAATAACCCAAAATCTCTATTGTATTAGGTAGAATGCTATTCCTTTAAAAAATGTCTGACACTTAAATCCTAATCCTTGCAATTTATGAGTATGTACATGGTGAAAGAGACTTTGCAGATGTGATCAAAGGTAGGGGAGATTATTTTGAATTATCCAGGTAGGCCCAACCTAATCCCATAAGTTCTTAAAAGAGAGAACATTTCCATACTGTAATCAGAGAGAGATGTGACTAGAGGAAGCATTTTAGAGAGATGGCATTGCTAGCTGTGAAGATGGAGAAAGTGCACCACAAGTCAAGAATGCAAGCCCTCTAGCAGTAGAAAAAAGCAAGAAAAACGTGGATTCCCCTTGGAAACTCCAGAAAGGAATGCAGCCCTGCCAACACTTTCACTTTAGCCCAATGTGACCCATGTCAGATTTCTGACCTATAGGTAATAAATGTGTGTTGTTTTAAGCCACTAAGTTTGTGATAATGTGTTAAGAAAGATACATCTAATTTGTGTTGTTTGGGCATACTGCAGTTTATGGGTCCATCAGGGTATTTTCAAGCATTGTGTTGTCACCCAGGATGTCAATGTTGAAAATGTATATCTAAAATTTGGTAATAATTTTTAGGGAAAAGAAAAGAATTCATTATTAAAATGTATATAACATATTTATGATTAAATTAAGTAACACACTAAAATGACTGTGTGTTTACCTCTCAATAATGAAATGAATGCTGAAGTATTGGTAGTTCTTATCTTTGGTCAGGATACAGTTTGATTATTCTTTTGTAATTTTGTGACGTATTTTGTTTTTAATTAACTAGATTTCTTAAGCAACCAAAAATTTTGGTAAGTAAAACAGTAGAATTAGTGAATTAGATATTATGTAATTGTGTCTATCCTGTCTTGTACATTCCACAGTAACAAGCACAATGCAGTAAACACCCAAACAGAACAGCAAAAAGAAAAATAATCCAGGAAAATCGACAACATCAAATATTAGGTTGGTGCAAAAGTAATTGTGGTTTTTGCAACTTTCACATCATGGGGTATCAGAAGAAGTGATGGAGCAAGGAATTGAAAACATATTTGAAGAAATAATGACAGAAAACCTTCCTAAACTGGTAAAGGAAATAGACATACAAGCCCAGGAAGTGCAGAGAATCCCAAACAAGACGAACCCAAAGAGGTCCACACCAAGACAGATCATAATTAAAATGCCAAAGCTTAAAGCTGAAGAGAGAATCAGAAAAAGAGAGACTCTTAAAAGCATCAAGAGAAAAGCAGTTATTTACCTAGAAGGGAACTTCCGTAAGATTGTCAGCTGATTTCGCAAGAGAAATTTAGGAAGCAAGAAGGAACTGGCAGAAAATATTCAAAGTGATGAAAAGCAAGGACCTACAACCACGATTACTCTACCCAGCAAAGCTATCATTTAGAATCAAAGAACAGGTAAAGATCTTCCCAGACAAGAAAAAGCTTAAGGAGTTTATCACTACTACCAAACCAGTATTATAAGAAATGTTAAAGGGACTTTTTTATGAAAAAGAAGAAGAAAATATGAATAAAATGACAATAACTACATATCTATCAACAATTACTTTCAATATAAATGAATTAAGTGCTCCAATCAAAAGAAAGGGTGACAGAATGGATACAAAAACAAGACCCTTACATATACTGCCTAAAAGGGACTCACTTCAGATCACACACAGACTAAAAGTAAAGACATGGAAAAAGATATTTCATGAAAATGGAAACGAAAAAATAAGCTGGATAGTAATACTTATACCCAGACAAAGTAGACTTTAAAATACAGGATAACAAGAGACAAAGAAGGACCAAGTAATCTCACTTTTGTTTATATATCCAAAGAAACCCAAAACGCTGCTTTGAAGAGACACATCATTCATAAGGAAACATGGGTGTTTATCAATGGATGAATGGATAAATAAGAGTTGGTCCCTATATAGAGAAATATTACTAAGCCATAAAAAAAGAATTAAATTTTGGCATCTACAACAACATCAATGGACCTAGAGGGTATTTTGCTGAGTGGAGTAAGTCAGACGGGGAAAGATGATTGCCATATGATTTCAGTTATATGTGGAATCTAAAGAACAAGATAAATGAGCAAATTAAACAGAAACAAATTCATAGATACAGAGAACATTTTGAGGGTTGCTAGATGTAAGTGTGGCTGGGAGCTTGGGTGTAAAAGGAGAGGGAATTCAGAAGTACAAATTGGTAGTTACAAAATAGTCATGGGGATATAAACGATAGCCTAAGGAGTATAGTCAATAATATTGTAATAACTATGTATGGTGACAGATGGGTACTAGATTTATGAGGGTGATCACTTAGTAAGTTATATAAATGTCTAATCATTATGTCATACACCTGAAACTAATATAATATTGTATGTCACCTAAACGAAAAAAAAAAAAGTAAAAATTTACACTGACAAAAACTAATACAGAATTTTGTGTGCAACTCACTTTTAATATGCAGATTTATAGTATAAGTACTATACTTGATAAGCAGGTTGCATTTTTAAAATTTAACCATTTCATACTCATATGTACGGCCTCTGAGCTTTCTGGCCAGTGACCTTGTCACATCCATGCAGACCCAGGCTGCTCACAAACCTTCCTTTGCCTTCATTTGCTGTACATATAGGGTTTTGTTTGTTGGGTTTTATTTTCACTTCCAAGTTCATACTGACGGGATTTATTTTTTAACTTTGTATCACCCACGATCCAATTCCACTGTCCAATTATCTGCCTCTTCACCTCTGAATCGCCACTGAGCTACTCAGAAGAACGTGAGATCGAGTCGGCTGAACAAGATATTGTGCCCCAAGATGAAATGCTGGATTGGGTGGGAAAGGTTCCTGCTGTTCCTGAGGCTCTGTGGAAGCCCTGTGGAGAGGTGTACAGACCCAGAGGGACCTGCCCGGCCTCCAGTTAATCTGACATGGAAAAGTAGACTCCAAACCAATCACCAACAATAAATTAAAATATTAAACTAACCACATTTCCTTTTGTATTTGTAACCCTGGCTTGGGCACAAATTTCACTTAACCTTGTTGGGGTTTGGGGGAGGCAGATTTTTTGTTGTTGTTTTGTTTTGTTTTTTCTATTTGCTTCCCTTAAAACAAAGCCTATGACAGGAAAAGTCAGCAGAGTCCTAAATGTAAAGTGTGATGACTGTGGGGGCAGAGCCCCAGAAAGCAGTTTCCAGGCTCTCGGCCTCACATAGACAGGTGCCTGGCTCAGGTAGTAAATGGCCATCAACTGTGATTGGATGGCCATCAGCTGTGGCTAGTTGGCCGTCAGCTGTAACCAGTGAGCCATTGGCCACTAATATAACTGCTGTGGCTACGCCAGCAAGAGAGGAAGAGGAGAGTGGGGGAGAGTGAAAGAGAGTCGCCGGTGGGTTGCAGACAAAAGGGACAGCAGGTCGCACGTCCAGTGAACCCAGCCTCCAGTGAGACCGTAGTGGTATGACTCCCCTGCCTATGGCTCCGTGGGTGTTCCTTTTTGGCCTCACCATATCCTGCGTTCTTGTATGGGGAGCGGGAGCAGAGACCCCAGCAGGCTTCCCTGCATGACAATGACACAAGCAGTGGTGACTCTCTTATCTAATGGCATGTTAATCCCAAACTCTGCTCTCTATTCTCATGAAACTTGCTCATTTCCATTTCTTATTTTTCATGTCTTTGAGGTGAAAAAAACAAACACTTCTTTTCAGTTAGAAAAAGAACTTTTATGACTTTAAATCTCCCACTCCTTTCTGCCCTGCCATTCCACCTCATTTACAATGTTTTCATCTTACTTAGTCACTTAATGATCACAAGGTGCAGATATACACAGACCTGAGATTGTTGTTCATTCTCTCAGGTACTTGCCATGTAACATGAACAAGATACATAGACTTTCTGTTACTATTTCCTCAATTGTAAAAAACAAACAAACAAACAAAAAAACAAGTAGTATGTAATAAATTTTCATGTATTCATTCAACAAATTAGTCTCACTCTACGATGCACTAGAGCTACAAACATGAATGGTGCCTACCCTCAAAGCGTTTTAACCCACTGGATGCACACTGTGAATCTGACCTACTAGATGCATGGTAAGAAAGTGTGAAAGGAGCTAGGAGGGGGATCTGAGCGCTGTGAGGCTTCAGTACCTGATTCTCATTGGCGAGCAGGTGTATAGGTAGGATTAGGGGAGAGACGTAAAGTATCAGGACCCTAACAGGTAATCAATAAAGGATTTTTTCCTGGTCCAGAGGATACTCTTAATTAGTTAGCATTGTGTTTTTACTTCCTTTTATGATGTTTCACAAATGGATTTTTAATATTTTTATGGCCTTTATTTTTAGATCCTGGTGATATGAGACCTCAGGTTTTATGTTTGTTATTAAATCTGTTACCTTAGTGGCAAAGAAGTTAAGCTCTGGCCTCAGACTTCCTAGTTAAAAATCCCATCTGTGCAACCCACTGGCCATTTGACCTTGGGCAACTTGTTGAACCTCTTTGTGCCTTTCTTTCTGTTTTCAGCAAGCGAGAATAATATGTTTGCTACCTCACAAGATCATGGCTGGCTTAAAAGATAAATGTAAAATAAGTGCGGGGACAGAGTCAGGAGTGCAGTTCCCAGGCTCTCGGCCTCACGTGGAAAGGTGCTGGCTCAGGTAGTAAATGGCCATCAACTGTGATTGGATGGCCATCAGCTGTGGCTAGTTGGCCGTCAGCTGTAACCAGTGAGCCATTGGGCACTAATATAACTGCTGTGGCTACACTAGCAGAAAATGGGGGCTAGCAAGAAGATGGTGGCTGAACTAGCAAGAGCAGATTGCAGTTAGCACGGAGGGTTGCAGCTAGCAAATGAGGTTGGTTGGCAGAGAGAAGAGGACAGCAGGTTGTGGTTAGTGTGGCTTCTGCTTCCTGTGTCTCCAACCCAGCCGCCAGCAAGACTGTCGTGGTGTGACTCCCTTATTTATGGCTCTGTGGGTGTTCCTTTTTGGTCTCACCATGTCCTGCATTATTATGTGGGGAGCAGGAGCTGAGACCCTGCCTGGCACCACGCATGACAATAAGTATTAATTGTTTTTGGTATTATTACTGTTAGCATTATTTATTCTCTTGCCTTCCTGAGGGTATGGTATAATAACTGGTGAGTGACCAAAAGACCACTTTGGGGCACTAGCAGCACCCACCGCTGTGGTTCTCTTGTAGCTGTGAGAATAACAAAATGCTGTTCATAGACCATGTTCTGGGGTTAGTTGAGGAGAAGGAACAGAGAGGTATAGCAGAGTCTTCTCCAGCTGTTATACCCAAACAGAAGCCAAGCAAGAGGTTTCTTTGAATTAGGATGGCCCTGTACTCTACTATGAACTTCTTCAAACCTGAACTTAATCTTAGTTATCTTTGGAACATAAGCATTGTGCCAGAAACCTGGTAAGATCTTGAGCATTTCCACAGAGTAAAGCACACCGGGTACACTGTTAATTTTATTGGAGAGTAAATGAATGAATTCAAGAGGTCATAGTCATAGCACTATGACGTGAGGCTGGTAGCTCCCGAGACAGACAGTTCATTGAAACTCTAGAAAATCTCTGTCAAAAACATGAGCATTCCCCAGGAAGAGAATCCTATGGAAAGTTGCCAAGTAGGTTACTGTGGGGGCGGAGCCCCAGAAAGTAGTTTCCAGGCTCTCGGCCTCACATAGAAAGGTGTTGGCTCAGGTAGTAAATGGCCAACTGTGATTGCATGGCCATCAGCTGTGGCTAGTTGGCCGTCAGCTGTAACCAGTGAGCCATTGGCCACTAATATAACTGCTGTGGCTAGGCTAGCAGAGAGGAGGGAGAGAAGAGAAGAAAATGGGGGCTAGCAAGAAGATGGTGGCTGGGCTGGCAAGCGCGGATTGCAGTTAGGATGGCTGGTTGCGGACAGTGTGGATCCAGCCTCCAGTGAGAGTATAGTGCCGCCGGCGAGAATATACTAAGTATGACTCCCCTATCTATGGCTCCTTGTGTGTTCCTTTTTGGCCTCACCATATCCTGCGTTCTTGTATGGGGAGTGGGAGCAGAGACCCCGCAGGCCACACTGCATGACAAATGGCGCAGCGAGCAGGGTCTCCCGCACGACAAATGGCGCAGCGAGCAGGGTCCCCCGCACGACACATGGCGTAGTCGGCAGGATATGGTGCTGGCCAAAGCTCTCCAAAGGACGGTGGAGCAGTTTGTGCGTGTGAACACCCAGTCTGAGGAAGACCAGGAGGAGCAGCTGCCGGAGAGCTGGACCCCCGTGGAGGGGTGGGAGGACGTGGACGGTTCTCCCACCAGCACAGGAAAAGCCACGCAGCTGCTGGCGAGATGGAGCCCCGTGGAGAGGTGGCAAGATGTGGACGGTTCCCCAACCAGCACAGGCCGGAGAAAACAAAGGTCGTTGCAGCCCTGTGGGCCGGGAGGTTCCTGCTCAGGCAGCCCGGATGCAGGACTTATAGTCCCAGGAGGTAACGCTTGCTGAGTCCTCCGTGGGAGATGAGGGTGAGGTCAAGGTCGTCCCTCACCCCCAGGACAGCCCTGGTGAATGACTATGGACTATGGGGAATTGCCTTCCATCCCTAATTTAATGGACCGCTTGACTGTTTGGGAACTGTTGTTAGTGGAACTGGGGGATATTTGCTTTTGTCTCTTGACTGGCTGCCATTGAGAATATGTAAGCACCTTGATTGTGAGTCGCTGTTGTTCCAGCAGGGTACCCTGAGAGGCACAGAGAGAGTGGCAGTGCCCTGAGAGCCCTGGCTGAGTCCAGGAAGTCTGGCTGAGCCCTGAAGATACCCTGGCTGTGCCCAGGAAGTCGGGCTGTTCCCAGAGAGAGTGGCAGTGCCCTGAGAGCCCTGGCTGAGTCCAGGAAGTCTGGCTGAGCCCTGAAGATACCCTGGCTGTGTCCAGGAAGTCGGGCTGTTCCCAGAGAGAGTGGCAGTGCCCTGAGAGCCCTGGCTGAGTCCAGGAAGTCTGGCTGAGCCCTGAAGGTACCCTGGCTGTGCCCAGGAAGTCGGGCTGTTCCCAGAGAGAATGGCAGTGCCCTGAGAGCCCTGGCTGTGTCCAGGAAGTGTGGCTGTGCCCACAGAGAGTGGCAGTGCCCTGAAAGCCCTGGCTGTGTCCAGGAAGTGTGGCTGTTCCCAGAGAAAGTGGCAGTGCCCTGAGAAATCCTAGCTGTGCCCGGGGAAACTAGTGGTACCCTAAGAAGTCCAGGAAGTCTGGCTGTGCCCAGGAGTACTGGTGGTGCCCTGAGAAACCCTGGCTGTGTCCGGGAAGACAGGTGGTACCCTAAGAAGTCCAGGAAGTCTGGCTGTGCCCAGGAGTACTGGTGGTGCCCTGAGAAACCCTGGCTGTGTCCGGGAAGACAGGTGGTACCCTAAGAAGTCCAGGAAGTCTGGCAGTGCCCAGGAGTACTGGTGGTGCCCTGAGAAACCCTGGCTGTGCCCAGAGAGCCTGGCTGTGTCCAGGATATTGCATTCACCCCCAGGCTCCTCGCACAGGTCCCCTCGCGGAAGACGCTTGTCGCGTAGATTGTGAGGCGAGAGCCTGTAGGGGTGGAGTGTGGGGGCGGAGCCCCAGAAAGTAGTTTCCAGGCTCTCGGCCTCACATAGAAAGGTGTTGGCTCAGGTAGTAAATGGCCAACTGTGATTGCATGGCCATCAGCTGTGGCTAGTTGGCCGTCAGCTGTAACCAGTGAGCCATTGGCCACTAATATAACTGCTGTGGCTAGGCTAGCAGAGAGGAGGGAGAGAAGAGAAGAAAATGGGGGCTAGCAAGAAGATGGTGGCTGGGCTGGCAAGCGCGGATTGCAGTTAGGATGGCTGGTTGCGGACAGTGTGGATCCAGCCTCCAGTGAGAGTATAGTGCCGCCGGCGAGAATATACTAAGTATGACTCCCCTATCTATGGCTCCTTGTGTGTTCCTTTTTGGCCTCACCATATCCTGCGTTCTTGTATGGGGAGTGGGAGCAGAGACCCCGCAGGCCACACTGCATGACAGTTACACATGAACTAAAAAGCATATGACAAACAAGGAAGAATATATACAGAACACATTAGAAGAACAAGGACTTTTAAATCAGAAAAATGAATGTTTATAGCTTGGCTCCATTATGCTGCAGGTGTTTTGACGATATACAAAAACTCTGATACTTGGTTCTTTCATCTGTAAAATGGAGGCATTCAAACCTGTTTTAAACAAGTCACACATGTCAAGTAGTAGCATAGCATGGAGGTTAAGTGACTGGCCTCTCGCTCCTGATTATCTGGGTTTAAATCCCAGCTCTATCACTTAATAGCTGTGGGCATATTGATTTAACCTGTCTGCATCTCATTTTCCTCTTCTTTCCTCTTCTAAAATGATGTTAATGATAATAGAGTTGCTATGAGGATTAAATGAATTAATACAAGTTAAAATGTTTGAAACAATATCTGGCACTAAATATAGAGGCCAATATATGTTTGCTATTATTTTTTAAGCTATCTAATATACTTCTTATGGTTCTACCTCGTCTACATCTTTCTTATTCCTTAAATGACAAATAAGAATCCTAGAGAAGAAAGTTTATTATCCTTGAGTCTTGTCTACTGATTCTATAGATGGTCAATATTTTTGATCTGAAATTAGTTACTAAGTGCTCATGGTAACCACTAATATTTGGACTTTACTTTGGACTATTTTTCCATTTCGTTTTTGGTGCAAGCAGTTGTATAAAATGTAGTACTATCATTCTTTTTAAGAAATTCTACATCTAGAATAAGATGAGATGAGATATATGCCATGAAATAAGAGGAAGTATTTCAGACGAGAGAGGAGCTAACTGCTCACAGTCTTCTGAGAAGAAAATGAGGTATTTATCTGCTCAGACTTGTGTGGCAAACAGACATTGCTATAGATATAAAATTTCTGTTTGTGTTTCGGTTTTTTTCTTTTCCTCAACCAGTGTGTGAAATTACCTAGATTCTTTTCTCTGTTCATTTCAAAATACAATAAGAACACTAGAGGCTTTAGAATCTTAATATGTTATCTCTAAATGGAATTAGAGATAGTTAGCTGAAACCCCTCATTGTACAGATGAGGTGAATTGACTTTGCCCAATAGTTTACTTTTTCACTAATTAATTTGTTCAAAAATAAAAACAAAATAGCATTAATCACTGTATTCATCAGGGTTCTCCAGATAAATAGAACCAATGGGATGTAGATAGATATTTGATAAATAGATGACAGATAGATAGATAAATAGATATTATAGGTAGATAGATGATGGAGATTTATTATAAGGATTTGGCTCGTGTGATTATAGAGGCTGACAAGTCCCAATATCTGCAGGGTAAGTCTACAAGCTGGAGACCCAGGACAGCCAATGTGTGCTTTCCATGTAAAGGCTGGCAGGTTGAAGACACTGAGAACAATGGCTCAACATATTGGGTATAGAATTCATAAGCATAATGAGAGTGAGTCTTAAAAAGGAATTTTAGGCATTTTGAAGTCTTATGCTTTTCAGTAGATTGCAATCCATACCCCTTAAGTTATAATCTATTGTGCTGATGTGTGGAACTGGCCATCACATATTAAAGTTTTCACTTTGGGAATTGAAGGGGGAAGAGAAATACATTTGTTGAGCACTTCATGTGTTTCAGGACTCTACTAGGTGGTGCTTTACTTTTTTTTCCCTCCCCCCCACCCCCGGAAGTCCCTCCCTCCCCCAACTCCAAGTCAATCCGTTGTTCTCAGTCTAGTTGTGGAGGATGCAGCTCACTGGCCCATGTTGGTATTATGAGCCTTGTACTCTACCCAGCTGAGCTAGTGGTCACTGGCCACCCAACGGCAGCTCATGGCAGCTAACGATATCTCTTGCCGGCTGCCGCTTCTCATGCTGGCCACCAGCAGCTCAAGGCAGCCCAGCTCCAAGTTGAGCCATTGTTCTCAGTCTAGCTGTGGATGGCGCAGCTCACTGTACCAGGTGGGAATCGAACTTGCAACCTTGGTGTTAGGAGCATAGCGCTCCAACCACCTGAACCACCCAACCACCCCTACTAGGTGCTTTAAATATGTTATCATATTTAATCATAATAAAACCCTGCAAAACAGGTATTACATTTCCTATTTTTCAGATAAAGAAACTAATACTCAGAGTTATTAAGTAACATATTCAAGATTACAGAATGAGGAAAATTGAAAGTCAGAAAACAAATGAGTAAGTTGTGATAATTAACTACTTGAATCTTAAGAGATTATTATGAAAAATGTAATTATGTTCAAGGTGAAATTACTCAGTGTTGAAGATGAGTTGAAGCAGAAGTAGGAAACAGCTTTCCCCAAAGAAAGTCTTATGATATCACTAACAAAAACAGATTGTTGGGCTTCATCATATATATTTGTGGTTCAAATTTCATTTATTGTGCCTAACGATATAATATCACTGAACATCAGAATTTCCAGTATTCATTTTTCCTGGCTTCTTGATTTTTACAATTGTGCTATGGGTAGCTAAAAAAAAAAATGTTATTGATTCTTTTAACTTTTTACTTTGAAATAATCTTAGACATAAAAATTTGCAAAAATAGTAGACAGAATTTCTATAAATCCTTAATTTAGCTTGCCCCAATGAAAACATCTTACCTAAACATAGCACAGTTTTGTAAATCAGAAAAATTAACATAGATACAATGCTATGAATCTATAAACCTTAATCAAATTTCATCAGTTGCCCTATTTTAGTACTTTTTCTAGTCCATAATATAATCTGAAATGTCACGCATTTAGTGGTTGTGTCTCTTCCAGTAACTCGTGATGTTGAAGAGTCTCTACCAGTTATTTTGCAGTCTATCACTTACTTTGGATTTGTCAGATGTTTTCTTATAATTAGATTAAAGTTAAGACATTTTTAGTAAGAATAATACAGATATTGTGTCCTTCTCAGTGCACCATATGAGAAAGTACATGATATCAATATTAATCATTGTAGGAGGTGCTAACTCTGATCTCTTGGCTAAGCTGATGTCCGGTCAGTTTTCTCTAATGAAAAGATTATTTCCACCTGGAGTTAAGCCAATCTCAAGGGTAAGGGTACATCCCTCCAGACTGCAAGTCTGCTCAAGACTTCTGACACCAACTGCAATGTGTGTATCAAACTGCAAAGTTTGAGGGAATAGTCCCAAGATTATCATCTGGCTACAAACTCAGGGGCTCCCAAAAACACCGTTAGATTCAATAGTTTGCTAGGAAGACTTCCAGAACTTACTGAAAGCTATTATAGTTTATTTAAGGCAAAGGATAGAAATTGGAACGAGGCAAAGGTAGAGAAGCATAAGGCAAAGTCTGGGAGGCTTCAGAACACAAATCTTCCATCATCTGCAGGGAAATGTTGCCCTTCCTTCATGAAAGTATAACAATATTCAGGGTATTGCTAACCAGGCAAACTTTCTGGAGCTTCAGAGTCCAGAGTTTTTACAGAGGTTTCACTAAATAGGCATGGTTGATTTGATCCTTGCCCACAAGATTGAACTCAATCTCCAGTCCTGTCTTCTCCTAATAATTGCATGGTTTGTCTTTCTGGATGTCAGCACCACCCAGCGTCCTCTCATTAGCATAAACTACCCAGGGGCTCAACAGGATTCACGTTGTTAGCATAAACAATAAAATGTGGTGAGGTCCTAGAATTCCACCACAAATAATAAGGACACTCCTATTTTTCAGGAAATTCCAAGTGTTTAGAGGTTACCTGCCAGGAACCTGGGCCAAAGGCCAGTCCTTTCTTTGGATTGAGGCAAACTTCTTTATTACTAAATTTTCTTTTAATTAATAAATATCTTGTTGGGAAATACTTTGAGATTGTGTAGTCTCTTGTGCAATTATCCTGTTTCTCATTGTTTTTGCCCACTAATTTTGCATCCATTTATGATTCTTGAGACTATTTATGGGTTTGAAACAAACCAAAAAAGTATGTATTGACTTCAGAGATAAATTTTCAAATTATGGCTAATGGTAATGTGTTGTCAAATGCCTTTTAAACTTTTGATAGTATTTATTTATTTATCCCTAATTCTCAAGTAAAAACACAGAGTAATCTAGAGAAGGTATAGTTGTTGGGTAATATCTGTGTCCTTGCTCTTGAAAATAGACATATAGAGGATTTTGGTGTTTGCCCTATCAAGTATTCTCTTTAAATTGTCATAGGTTCTGTTTAGGGAACTTAAAAGTAACTTCAAGGAATAGTGGATTGTTTTGGCTCCATGATTTTTAGAAAATGCTAATTTAAAGCTTCTTAAAAATTATTTTTAATCAAACTAAAATAAAATCATGGCGATTCCAATATCAAATTAATAGAGCTGTAGAAAAGATAATGGTAAAAGTTTCATTTCAGTTATGACTATATTTGAAGAAGAAAATCTCTAAAATGCTTAAAATATATTTTGGTGACAGAACGGTAGACTAAAAGTTGAGGCAAGTGCTCTGGGGAAATAAAAACTGGAAAAGAGAAGACATACGTAGTGAGAAATCTGTAACAACTCTAAATTGTTAATTTGTTTGGTGGTTGTATTTGGGGGGTTGTGATGAACAGTTCCTTTCCTGACACTAAACACTAGTTTGTTAGAACCATGACCACATTTTTTTTCCTGCATCACCAAATTGCCTTATGAAAGAAAGTGTCCTCTTTTGAGTAGTGCGGGCTACATTTCCTCTGGAAGCAGCCAACTGAATATATTCTGCCAGCTCACTGGGACCCATCCAGCAGTCAGTTTGCCAATGTGCTGGGAGAAGTCCAGCTACTCTTTGGAAGTGGATTGGCCTTACCTGGAAGAGCTCTCTCAGTAAGGATGGAGCAATGCCATGAGCTGATCTCAACAGCCTATGGACGTGGGTCATAAGAGTTCTCTGCTGGCTAAGTCTCAGGTGACTTTAGAGTAGTTTGGGGAGATCTCAGAAAACCTCTGAGAGAAATCCACTAGCAACATTCTGACAATAAATTAAGGGAATATTTAATGGTAATATTCCAAAAGCTATAAAAATAACTTATTAGAAATTAGAGGCGTTGCATAAATCCATAAGGAAAATTCTTGGCAGTCTGGTGAGTACACTAATTTTTTAATTTTTCTTTTCTTTAGGTTTTTTTCTATTTTTTTTTTTTTCTATTTGTTGAAGACCAGCATCTGAATGGTATAGAAACATTAAGTCAACTTTAAAATATATACTTTACAAAATATATTTATATATCACATTAAAATTTGCACACTCATAATAGCTCCTAGAATTCTAACAGTATGTGTAGCTCAAAGCTAACTAGTATAGAAATGTTTAGTTTACATTTTTTAGTCTTCTAGTATTATTAGTATGATTGAAGTAGAGGTGTTAAAAAACAATTTAATGTATGAAAAAATGTTTTCACCTGAAACTAATAATAAAATTAAATTAATTAAAAAAAATTCTTATGACTAAAAATCAAATTGGTTCTTTAGAACTGAGAAAAAAGTTAAACACCAATTTAGACCTGAAATTGATTTAATTTTGTTTCTCTCTGAGCAAAAACACTATTGATTTTCAATTTAGTATCAATAATGAAGAAAATTCAACCTCAACCCTTATCACTGCTGTAAAATGTCTATTTACTCATTTACTTATCTGTTTATATCAATCAGGATTCGGTGAATAAAATGTCAGAGTTTGTGTTGCTAATAGATATTTATGAAATTATATCTTTATGCAGGCAAGTTAGGATAAAAGTGAAATAAATTTTTAAATAACAAATATTTCTGTTGCAAATTTTTACTTTTTAAATAGTCATTTTCATTTGAGATGTACTACCAGCTTCTAAGTAATATTTATATATGTGTCAATCAAATAAGCACTGACTCACTACTAGTTGTCAGACTAGTACTTTATTTTATAGTATTATAGGGAAGTTACAAAATGTATAAGACACACTCCTTACCTTGTAGGAATTTACCACCTTATTATATTCCAACTGCTATCTATTTCATTCTTACTTAAATTAAATAAGCAGTTAAAACATACTGTGCCCTAAACCCGAAATGGCTACAATTTGATCATGTAATCTTCTCTAAGTAACTAGCGATAGATAATTACGATTCAAATGGTCAAAGTTAAAGAAATATTTTTCATTTATAATAACATTTGGAGAAATCAGAAAAAGTATCATAAAGGAAATATAAAAATTAGAATGTAAATATAAAAAATGAAATGAATATTTCCATGTATAAGATGTTCCATTGGAGTTTGTATTTTGTTATGGTAATATGTTACTTGTTTTAGATAATGAATTGTAGAGAGAACCTATGTTTTGTACAAAATAAAACTAAAAACACAAATTATCTTGCATGATTGGAACAAAGCTATTGTACAAGCAGTCTGGGGAACTTTCTGATGTTTGGTACTTAGGACAAGGCAGATGGGGGCCTGTTGTTTTCTCTGGAGTGTTTTGGTAGTTTACCCTTATGTTTTGGAAAGAAGACATAGTATACTATAATTTGGTTGCTTTCAGGAAAATCTGTTTACCAGTTGAAAATTATGTTATAAAATACGAATAGGGAAAAATTTACAATGCTTGCAAAACATGTATTGATATTTAATCAGGCTATTGTTTAAACAGCTGATCCTGTAAAATTTTACACAAATATTGGATTTTTCTCACATCATGCTAGACGTATTCAAGGATTCTTCCATATTACTTTTCAAGTAATGGTATCAAAATAGAGGCAGATTTATAATCATTCAGCCCTTAACTTTAAAATGTCAGCACTCGTATTCTCTTGGAATAACCACACTGAATCTAGGGTTTTATCATATCACAAATAAAATATGTCCAGACATTCCTTTTCTTCCTTTGTCATTATAGATGATGAACATAAACAGGTCATTATAATAGCATATTATTTTCAAACAATGAAATGTAATTTTGCATAAATACAATGTTACCTTATAACCAATTTTATTTATGAAAAATAAATAATATTCTCTTAGAAGGTCTCTGCTGCTTACTATTGCAAAGACAAAGCATAGCTACAGTTCTGCGTGGGGAAAAGTAAAAGACAATTAAATAACAACAAAATATCTAATTAACATTTCTTTAGCACCTTACATTTTATAAAATACATTTACGTATGTTTTCCAACCTAATACATATACCAAAACTGTGAAGTACTCAGGGAATGTAATTTAGCCCCACATATCATAAATGGAAACAGCAATTCATAATTGACTTTTACAAAGTCATATCGTACAATTAGTAATCGGCAGAGAAGAGAAATGAATTCAAGTCCTCTGATTTTATGTGCTTTCCAACATAAAATTTTGCCAGCTTCAAAATTACTGATTCATAGATAACAATATCTAGATTAAAGTTCATGCATCATTTAAGGAACTCTAAGTTTGGAACATCATCACTAACTTGATAAGGTAACATTCAGATAGCATGGACAAATATATTCTAAGTTTAGTCATTTGAACTCAGAAAAAAAGAGGTTTGGGTGTAGTTTATTGCATGGTGTATTGACATTTTAAGCAAGTTGGCTTTTTGTTTCCCTCATGTTTGTGCCTCCTTATCATAATATGGCTCCTGTAGCTCAAGGCATCATATTTGCACATCCATGTTCCCAGCACAAACAAAAAAGAAGAAGCAATGCCTCTTTTCTTTCCTTTTATCAGAAAACAAAGCATTTCTATCAGCAGATTTCCCCTTACATCTCAATGAGCAGAACTGGATCACATGATCACTTCTAGCTGCAGAGAGACCAGAGTCGTGAGAATCTGGCTTTTGCCAGTTTCTACAAGTGGTAAGAGAACAAGGGGAAAGAGCTTGGGAAGACAGAGAGCTAGTCAGTTACAGTGCCAGCCACACAGAAGAATATCAGGGAAAAAACAAACAAACAAACAAACAATCCCTGCTCTCAAGAAGCTTGCATTCTAGTACCAGAAATAAAAATAGTGCATAAATGACTATAACACATGGTAGAGTGTGATGTGTGCATTTCTTATTAGAAATAAAGATTAAAGTTTTAGGTATTCAGAAAAGGGAACAATTATAACTCTCCTTGTTCATACTTTTTTTCCTAACCTCATGATCAATTAGACCCTTTGTGTAGCAAATGACAGAGCACTGAGGAAAAGTAAAGGAATGTACTGATTCATGTAACTGAGAAGTGGTACAGCTGAACCCAGGAGCTTAAACCAATCTCATCAGGGTTCTGTTCTCTATCTCTCAGCTCTAGTTTTTTCTGAGCTGGCCTTATTCTCAGGAATGTTTCTATGATATGATTGTAAAAATAATTGGCGACTCTAGGTTTATTTGTCTTTTTAGTCCACAATCTCAGAGAAAATAAAAGTATACCTCATTCCTGCAGCTGTCTCTAGTGAAAGCCCTGGGGAGACTCTGATTGCCCTGGCTTGGTCATGTGCCTGTCCAATCACCCATCACTATGACCTAGGCTGTGGGGAATCTGATTGGCAAGCCTGAAGCAGATGCTGGCTTTTGTGTTGGGTGGGAGAAGGGAGTTCTGGGGATATTAAAGTTTATTGATTAACTACCTCCACGTCAGAAAGGAACATTTCCTAAAAGGAAAAGTTACCAGACAGGCAGAAAGTAACAAATGTCCACTGCAAAATAGGTACTCTACATTCTAGGAATAGAAATAATGAGTTTTCACATACCTCAGTCCCGCAGAACCTGAGCAGGAAGTTGCTAACACAGACCTGTTTGTTTAGTATGGCAGTAATTGCACCAAGTTGTCCCAACAGTACTCAATGTTGCTAATGTAAGTGGCACATGGTCATTCCTGGCAATTACCTGTTGCAGGAAAACAGGAATCTAAATTTCACCATCTATCACAAATACATCTCTGGAACATGAGGCTGCTTGTATGTCAAAAGGATTCACAATACACTGAATAGTAAATGTATCTGCTGTTTTTAATAATATAATTCTACTCTATATTAGAGAAACAGCACATTTTATATATTCATGCCAGATATTTGATTTTCATTTGATCACATTTTATAGAATGTTATCTATCCTGAACACACACACAGACACTCTACAACTTTCCTTGACCCTAATTTTCCTTTTCCTCAGATGAGTGGGCTATTCCTGCTGCCATCATTTATCATAACTGTTTTTCTTCTTACACTTCTATAATGTGGCTTCAATTCTTAACGCTCTCTTGAAACTTCACTCTGGAGTTCACCTAATTCAGTGGCCCCATCTCCATCCAAATTTTCCTTGAGCTTTATACGGCACTTTTTTTTCTTCCTGTTAATCAACTTCTTTCCTCTATTGGCTTCCATTATGGCCCTCCAGAATTTGACTTAAATTACCATCTAACATGGTGACTCATATCTTACTAGCCTAGAAATAACCTCTCTTCATAAAACTCTTACTAAATCTTATGTTTTGGAATATCTTCTCCAATCTAAATTCTACCTTTTCTTCAAGTTTTACCTCAAAGTTTGCCAAACTTTCTAGTCTGCAATAATTTTTCCTTTCACTGTACACTCATGTTTTTTTTTTTATCAGTACCACTCATTTTGGTAATTATTCATTTCGTGAGTATTATTATTGATATTGTCTATTCTCTGAATGAGGAACTTTTTACTAAAGTTATTTTTTATTATCTCTAAATAATTGTTGAGCATATCACAAGTACGTTAGAAAAGTGTTTTGAATTAAATTTGTTCTCTAAATAAGCCATGTTTAATAGTTCTGTGAAATCATAGGCTTTTAGTTGGAGTTGCAGAAAATTATTTAAATTTAAGAATGAAAAAATGAAAAATATATTCAATATGTAAATTAAACTCTCGTGCTCCTAAATGCAGAATTTCTGGGAAAGAAAGGTGTGTAATGGCATATCTCAAGGGATGAATATATTCCAGAAACATCAAAGAATAATACTTTAATCTTTAGTGCGATTAATATCCATTTCAAAAATTAAAACCTTCAAAATTAATATGAGCATCACACTTTACAGACAATATTTTAACATTTTTATATTTTAATAAGATTTTGATATGAAAATAAAGCCATTATAAAAGACAGTTTACATTCTCACTAATTCTAATAATTTAGAATTTCATATACAGCAAAAAACTAAAGGACAGAAAGGATTAAAGGACACAAAATACTTTGATTAATAGCAAATATCCAACCAAGAAATAATGCAACTCAAATTTGAATTTTAAGACGTCTAAATATATTAATAGAAGTAAAAAATATTTCTACCAATTATATGTGTCTGGTTAAATTTGTCTTGAAATACCCCATTTCTTGAAACAATCTACTTTCACAGATTTAAAGATAGCAGGCCTCTCCTTGTCTAGTGTTTCAATGACTGAAAAAGTCCAGTTCATACTCTATGCCTTCGTTGTGATAAAACACAACCTTCGTTGTTTCAAACCTCAGCTCTTAAATTTCCTTCTACTTCCTTTACTGTTTTGTGCATTTTAAATGTGTGACAAGCAGCATTCTATTAGCTGAAATTCCTACGACTTTTGAACACAGGTTATTCTCATTGGCTATTGAAACAATCCTAAACTAGGTTATTTCTCGTTTTACTAAACTACACTTTTTAAATGTTTGTGTTATACATGAAGTTCATGGAAAACCTTCACTGGATATTTAAAAAGTAGATTTCATTTGCTGTCATTTTAAATAGCAGTTCCAGATCCTACAAAATAATCTCAATTTTCTGTCACTAACTCAAGGCCAAGACTTTTCACAAAATCATCTAGGGATATTGAACAGAGACTCTATTTTTAAAGAGTCCTTTGGTTTTTCTTGGTGACTTTCAACTGGGAATTATGAAGGCTGGTCTCTCACCAAGTCTGTCTCCTTTTCTCAGTTGTCCATTATATGAAGACTGTTTTTCTGTTTTATTGTCTAATTCAATATGTTTAGAGGGCAGTTATAAAAGTAAATTTGCTTAATAGCTGAAAGCAATAAAATATTCAGCTTTGATGAGCAAGTTAATTCAGTGTGCTCACATCTCTCAGTAGAAACTCTTATGTATCTGAATCATTCAAATTTCTGAAGTACTTTTTGTATTTTCCATTGATACATTTATTTGGTGGTGTATATATTATTTGTGTGCAAAACATCATCATACCTGTAGTACATCTTACTCCTCTTTTTATCCTTTTAGCACAATGCCCATAACTTTCACATAAGATTTGTTTGATAAGTGAATGAATAAACAAATGACTTTGTCACTGAGTTGTCTGATATTACTGAGTTCATTCATTCATTCCAGAAATAACTCAGCTATACTGCCTTGAACTCTGCTGTGTTAACAACACCAAAAATTTCTAGGAAAGTTTCAGAGACACAAGAATAAAGATGAGCAAAAATTTTTGATAAGGGGGTTAATTTGGGAAATAGAAAAAAAATGTTTGCAAGTCTATTTTGTATGTCAGAAAATGTTTTGCTATCCCTGTTCTTAAGCATTCATTTATTATTACCTGACACAAATATTTCTTTTCTTTTTTTAGCTAAAATGTTGGGATCTTTATAGCTAGAAGCTATAGTAGTAGCTGATTTTAATACTATGTTGTTTAACAAATTTTACTGTTTAGTGAAATAACTTTTAAATTAATAGCTTGATATTAGCTTTTAAGATACTTTATTATTTAAGGGATTTATAGTATATTCTTTAAAGAAAATATTTTCCACTGAAATGAAACAAATAGTATATATTTTAAAAAGGAAATATTCTTATTCCACTTCCTTCAAAACAGGCAATTTTCACCACTTAATTTTTTGGCAACAGTCTTAGCAAGGATTTAAACAAAATGCTAAAGAATAAATATAATAAATATAATAGTCAATAATAAAAACATAAAACAATACAACTCTGCCCTTGGGGCAGGAAACCATCTTAAGTCCAAAATGTCACATTAACATGAAGAGGTCCTCTACCTAAGACCAATGACAGATACAGGACAGGGTTGGGGTTCTATAGTCAGGAAGTACAGAAATGCTAAGCAAGTCTCACTTTGAAAGTTTAGATAAGAAGGTCTGGCTGAAACAAGCTAGAGCTGGATGCCAGACATACAGAAACACATTCACGTGTAGTTGCCTTGGCCTAGAGCTCTTTGTAGGAAAGAGTGAATTGTTAGAAAACTAATAGGGAAATTTTAAGGTTCAAGAACTAAACCAGTATTGCCACAGTTTGCCTCTAAGTTTTCATAAATGTTGAATAATATTTTCAAAGGAAGATAAAACCTCAAGAGACGTTTTACTGACCAGAGGCTACAAAATTAAATCATATATTTTTTAACATGATGAACCATAGTTCAAAAGAAACATGTTTACAAACATTATGCTATTTGATCCTCAAAAATATCCCCACTGGAAAGTATGGTTTGGGAGAAAAGACAATAAAAAACATTGGCTAGTTACTCATGAGGTAAGAGTTGCAGCCTTAGTCTACTACTAACTACATCACCTTCTTGTATTTTTTCTTTGTTTCTTTAACTGTAAAATGAAAAATTTAAACAAAGTCAGTGGATCCCAAACTTTTATATACAGAAAAAAATACCTGGAATAATCATAAAATGCAGAGTCTCGTGCTCTTCTTTCTAAGAGATTCATAGTAGGGCCTGGTGGTGCCCAAGTAATCTAACATAGGTGGTCTTACATAAGACATGGAGAAAGATGCTAAATTCAAAGATTTCTAATGCCCTTTTGCGTTCCAACAGTCTAGGAGTTTAAGTAAGTAGGACAGATATTATTGTCACTCTTTTACAGATCAATAACTGAGGCCTAGAGGTTAAGTAACAAGGTTAGGAGTCATAGAGATAGTAAGTGGAGAAATACAATTAAAACTAATGTCTTCATATTCCTAGTTCAGTGTTTTGCTCTTAAATCTTTATACACATTATGACAAAGTTTGGCCAGTTATATACTGTTCTGTTCCCCCTTTTCTCCTAAGCATGTAGAGAAACTGGATTTCCTGATCAGCCATATGACTAAATTTTAGCTAATAGAATGTAGGTGGAATTAATGAACTCCAATTCCTACTTGTCCATAAAACCCTCCCATGCATAATCCTCCTGACTCTTTCCCACCTGAAAAATGAACAGAGATTTATGTGACTACCTGGAAGAGGTAGAACCACAGGATGGAATGAGCCTGGGAGACTGAATAACTGCTTGGTGCTCAGTCTTCACCACATCCATCCCTCACCAGACCTACAGCATACTGTGCTGTGAGCAAGAAATAAACTTGTGCTATGTTAAGCCACTGAAAAATTAGGTTGCTATTTAACAATTAGTCTACTAGTTACGTAAACCTCCCACATTATACGTCTGTAGAGATATAAGATGGCAACAACATAACAATGTCGAGATACTATTCTGTTTTTCTTTTATTTTTCATTTTATCCTTCTTACCGTTTTCTTCTTTCCTAGCCACAAAGTACATAACCTCAAGATCTGAGGGTGGCATGGGCTGAGGGTTGGGGGAAGCCGCTGAACAATAAAATAAATTTGTTTATGAATCGGCCTTGTTTTACTTGTAAATGCCTAAGGTCAAAATAAGGAGAGAGTTTGTGAATGCACATAAATTATTTTTTTACCAAAAACAGGAAGCAAAAGGCTTTCCCAAAGATTATAAAAGGATTGCTCTGGGCTGTAAGGAAGGTGATGCAAGCTGTACCAGAAGTATTTTTCCTGCCCTAATCATTGTCCTTTTCAATGAACTTTACTTGACTAGGAACTGCCAATACCTGGATCTCCGTACCTGAAGTGTTTCCCCAGAACTGCAGAAAGTCTCAATGCTCCATGAAAAACGCAGGATGAAAGTGTGGCAGAATCAGCTGCCCATGGTGTTGCAAATGGCACTATTTCATCTTTTCTTATGGCAGAATAGCATTACATTGCAACAACATGGACGGATCTTGCGATTATTATGCCAAGTGAAATAAATCAGAGAGAAAAACCCAAGAGCCATATGATTTCACTGATATGTGGGGTATAAAACTGAAAGCAACAAAGGATCAAGACAAACAAATAAATAAACAAAAATTCATAGACACAGACAATAGTTTAGTGGTTACCAGAGTGTAAGTGGGGAGGAGGTGGTAGATGAGGGCAAAGAGGATCCATTATATGGTGATGGAAAGAGAACTGACTCTGGGTGGTGAACACACAATGTGATATATAGATGATGTATTACAGAATTGTACACTTGAAACCTATATAACTTTGCTAACCATTGCCACTCCAACAAACTTTAATTAAAAAAAAAAAAAAGAATCAGCTGTCGCAGGAACCCTTGAGAGTCGTGGGTTTACTGGTGTGTTTTCTTTCTCTTCTCAGTATCTCACAGAACTTCTCAATCTTTGGTGTATAAATACCCCAGCTCCCTCTCTCCTCAGGTGGAATAATTTTTTGTCAGCATTTCCATGTAAAATGAAGCTCCAATCTTCTACTGGTTTAATAGCACACCCTTTACAGTCTTTCTTTTCCTGTATTATTTCCCCCACATACCTACTGGTGTTTTCTGCACTTACCAAATAAGTTCCTCGAATTCAAACTCTTGTGTCAGAGTCTGATCCTGGAAGAATCCAGACTAAGACACAAAGACACCTGTGGATCCTAAGGCAGAGAGGTCACCTGTATCTACCTCTAGACCACAAATACCAGGGATACTGCAAGAACTCAAAGTTTCATAGGATTTAGGAGCAGAAGGGGCTTGCACCCCATTTCTTGTAAGAAACCAACAGTGATGGGGCAAAATCCTAGGGAAGAAATAGTTTTACAGTATGTCTAGGCAAGCAGGACCATAGGCAAATTCACAAAATGTCCATTCCCAAAGTTTGGCACAAAAGCGACAGAGAGCCAAAGACCTGAGGAGGAGTCTAATAAACCTGATGTCTCAGCAACATCCTATATGCACAAATGAATGAGATCCTTACTGCACCTAACTCATTGACATATTGTTAGAGGAGGGGCTGTGACATAATCTAGAGTGGGGTAGGAATAGGAAGAACCAGAAAAACTGATTAAATCTTATCACCTTAGTGGGGGGGGGGTCTCAAAGATCACAATTAACTTTGATTAGAGAAGTTACATTTCTTGCACATCTGAGTTCAAAAGTCAAGATTCATGGCTTTTATGATATTATGGTATGTTGGATTATAATTTGCTATTATTCACTCTTTCCTTTTCCATAAAACTTTTTGTGCATCCTGTGGGAAAAGTATTAATCCTGTCCTCTGTAATTTTGGGCTTGGCTCTGTGACATATTTTGAGCAATAGAATATAAATAGATCTCTCAAATGTCATATTTGAGCATTGTGTATTTTCATTTAAGAGCTATTACTTCAGCTTGGCTTCCAGAATGAGGAGATATGTAGAGCCCAAACCATCTGACCTGTGACATACATGTAATGTGGGTGAGAATCAATGTTTGATGTTTTAGCCACTGAAATTAAGGGGATGCTTGTTTGCACAGGACTACACACACTAAGGGAGAAAAATCAGACCAAGACAACCAAGAAAAAGTTGTAATACATGAAACAGTGATATCTCTTAAGGATGGGGTAAAAACTCCAGTTTAACTCAGTGTTGTTGATTTTCTGCAACCCAAGTCTATCGGGCACAATTTTTCCTCTCTGGAATTTACAAAGCAGTTCCACTAACAATGCAATGGAATATATCAGGGTGGGGGAGGAATATGAGGGTGAGGGAGGAGGAATGCAAAGACTAACACTATTTTAAAGCTTTCTATGAGGAAGTTTGATCTCATTATCATGAAAAGTTGGAAGGCATTCTCTTTTTAAATGATTGTAAAGTTTAAAATGCAAGTTGGGAATTCATATGAATGCCTAGAACTATGAGTCACTGAAAAATCCTGGAAATGCTGTTAAAATGATTCCACACACCTCCTCCCAGCTAAGTCTTTCTCAAAGCATTTTATGTCTTTGGAATATGAGGTATCCATGGAGAGACTGTCAAGTTCTTGCTTGGTATTTGTAAATCTCCATGAAAAAGATTTACCTTATGTGGTAAAGGATTTTTAGGATGACTCATTTTATATTCCCTTTAAAAATCAAAATAGTTTTCAGTTAACATATTAAAAGAGTATGTATTAATAGAATCTGGTAATAGTAGTATGTATTATTTTATGCCATGAGGCATTATTTAGTGTTGGTTTTCAGCAATCATTTGCTAAAAGATACCATCAAGGTCTGAAAGAGAATTATTTTTCATTTTCTTTATGAGGGCTGTTTGTGCTGTGGTTTACGCGTGCCAAATTTGTTTTGAGTTAATTGACATACATGAAGGTTTTAGCCTCATGTATTTTATGTATGTTCTTTCGACTTGTTGGCACACACAATTTCAAAACATAAAATCAAAATCAATCTCCTGTTACTCATCCTGCTCCAGAAAAATTTTGATGAAAGACAGAAACATTTAATGAGTGTTCAATTGTATTTTAAGGCAAACCACTGAGTTCTTCTCATTAGCTTTTCTATACTCTCACCTCCAATTTTGCCAACCTTATATTCTGCAGTCTCCACTAACACAAAAGGTAAATTATCCATGCTGCTAACCAGGACCTATCTCTCTGTTTCTAGCCTGCGTC
Organism: Rhinolophus sinicus; assembly: GCF_057876585.1. Taxonomy (NCBI): domain Eukaryota; kingdom Metazoa; phylum Chordata; class Mammalia; order Chiroptera; family Rhinolophidae; genus Rhinolophus; species Rhinolophus sinicus. The sequence goes on along the minus strand of NC_142517.1, from coordinate 154,491,051 downwards.
CCAGGCCTTCCTAATTTCCCAAAGGATTTTACTATGGTGCCTGTTACTCTGAAGTCCTCAATTTTTTCCTTTCTCCTAGATGCTTTTCATCAGCAAACAACATAGACATAGTCTGAATGGCAGGACTGGCTGTCTTTGAATATGACAAAGGTGGCTAACTAGTCACCAAATCTGTTTTGTCTTCTTCCTGGGCACTCAAGTAGCTTACATGGCTCGGCCTCCCTTACGTATAGGAGTGGCCATGTTACTAATTTGTGGTCAATCAAATGTGGGCAAAAGTGATGTATCACACTTGCAAGTCTGATATCCAAAACCTCCTATGTGTTATCCTCCATGATATTTGCCTTCTCAGGTGGATGTAGACAGCAAAGTGATGTTGGCAGCTTTATTTTAAAGATCATAATTCTACATGAGTTCTTAAATCCCTCATTGAAGAAGAGCTGCTCACCAATCAGGAGTCACTAATTTAGATAATACATAAGCAACAAAAAAATTAGCATGCTGTTAAGCCACTGAGATTCTGCATTTGTCTGATAGAGAAGCTGTCATTCTTTTACTTAACAAAAGTAGTAAGAGCAAAAACAGGAGGCTATTGTAATACTCCATTTCTCTACTCCTTTTTAGAACTAAATTCCTCCAAAGAATTAGCAGTCTTTCATTTTCATGTCACCACCAAAATGTCTCTTGACCTCCACACTGCCAAATCTAATCATTGTTTCTCAATCTTAATGTATCACCACTAATTTCAGACTTGGTTCTTCTCTGTGTATAGTAGCCCTTTTCACTTTGTTTTCTCTGTGTCACTCTCTCTCTGCTCTCTTCCTACCTCACTGAAAGCTTAATCCTTTTCAAATCCTATTGCAAGATCTTCCTTTTCTTCCCAATCTGCACATGTTTCAGTGACCTGGGGCTCATTTCTCAGTACTCTTCTCTCTTAATCCCTAGGTAGTCTTATCCATTCCGTATAAATACCATCTATTGGATGACTGTCTTCAAAATTTACCTCCAAAATAAACCTATCCTAGGCGTCCCATACATGGATGTGCAATAGCCCACTTACCAAATTCACTGCATGTCTGCCTGATAGACATCTCAAACTTAATATAGCCAAAACCAAACTCTTGATTTTGCCCTACCCTCTCCTCTGTTCCTGTACTAATGATCCCTATCTCAGTGAATGGTAACTCCATTTCTTAGTTCTCTTGATCAAAAACCTTTGACTCCTCTGATTTTCCCCTTTCTCATATATAGTATACTGTCAGCTTTACTTTCAAAATAAATCATGAACCCACGTCTTCTCTAAATCCTCATCATTGCTATCTTGTCACGTTACCATGATCTCTTTCTTGGATTATTTGTAACCTCCAACCAGTTCCCCATTTCTACTCTTGATTTCCTAGATTCTGTTCTCAAAATAGTAGCCACAGTGATGCTTTTGGCACATAATTCAAATCATGTTATTTATTTGTGCAAACACTCCAATTGTTTTCCAAGCCCCATAGAATACAATTCCAAGTGCTTTTATGAGTCCATGGTCCTACATGTTCTGGCTTTTGGTTGCGCCTGCAAGTGCAATTCTTATTGCCCAACCCTGGCCTGCAGGCACATCTGCTACCTGCTGAGGCTCAAACACACCATGCACCTGTTTCTTCAACTTAAAATGGTTCTCTACCTGCCATCTACCTGACTTATTTCTATCTTTTATTTGAACCTCTACTTAAATAGCTCCTTTTCAGAGAGTCCTTCTCTGACTCACCTATCAAGAAATAGTGCCCCTCCCTCAACCATTATTCTCTGTCTTCTTGTCATGCATTATTTCTTCTTCAGAGTACTTATTACTACTTGACAGATAATGCATTTCTTTGTTGATATTGTTTATGTCTTTTCTCTCTAGAATGTTAACTTCATAAATCTGAGACTTGATCTGCTTTTATTTTACGGCTATATCCAAAGTACCTAGAAGAGTGACTGGCATATTGTATGGTCTTCAATAAATATTTGCTGAGTGGACAAAAACTTGGAGTGAATTGGATGATAGCGGAAAAGTGGAAACAAATTAGGATGGGCTAGGTAGAACTAATAAGACCCTTCTTAAACAAAAAAATAAATCCATCTATATCTTATTTGCAACTAATCCTAAAGACTCTAAAATGTTAACAAGTGTTTATTAAATGTGTCAGGCATAGATCTAGGTCTTGGAGACTAAGTAATGAAAAAATAGACAAAAATTCCTGACCTCATGCAATTTATACCACAGGAACTCTTCATGACTTTTAGGTCAAATTCATTTTCTTGTTTTAGCTTATTTTCTAAATTTTCCAAAATGTAGATGAATCGTTTTGCAATAAGAACTTAATTAGAATAACAAATGAAAATATATTAAAGTAAACATCAATAAATATTCAGATGTTCAGATATAAACATAATCAAATACAAACTAGATATATGAGATGTGATCAAAAAATACGGTGAATATTTAAATTAAAAATATATATTTATTATAGTAAGAGACACATTGCCATTAATCCCCTTCAAAACACTCTCACCTCACTTCAAACACACCTCATCGTCTTGCCACTTTCTGAAGCAGTTCTGGAAGTCCTCTTTTTTGTCTTTAGCTGCATTATCATAGCGGCCTCGGTGTCTTGAATCATTTTGATTTTGGGGAAGAGCCAGAAGTCACATGGTACCAGATCCAGTGAATAAGGTGGATGAGAACACACTGTAATGTTTTTTTGACAGAAATTGCTGTACCAAAAGCAATGTGTGACAGCATTGTCATGATGGAGGATGAGGTAAAGACACTCATGAAAGAGGACTTCCAGAACTGTTGCAGAAAGTGGTAAGAACAATGGGATAAGTGTGTTCAAAGCGAGGAGGATTAATGGCAATGTGTTTTTTACTTAGTAATTTTTTTTTTTTTTAATTTAAACATTCACCAAGTCTTTTGATCACACCTTATATATGATTTCCATGTTTCTGCCATTGGACATTCCTCACTTTGTCTGCCCTCCCTAAATATGAGTCTTAATTTATTGTAAGTGATTTTTGTCCAATTTTATTTTATACTATTCTGTTCTGTATAGCCTTTTCAAAATATTTTATGAAATTAAGATATAAATAAGACATAAAGTAAATTATACAAAACAAAACACATACAACACTTTAAAATGAGTATCAAGATTTACTGTAATGCCCTCATTAAATCCTCTGAGAAAAATTTCTGTTGAGGCACAATTGGGACAAATACATCCTAATCTTACAACATCTTTTATCTTATGACTTTTATAACTAGTCCTTGAACCAGCTAGGCAATGCATGGGGATAAAGAACAGTCTTCCTTTAAGTATTTCTCTGTTAGTCTGAAAAATATCATCAAGGCTCTACCGTGGGCACCTTCTGTGTAGTCTCCCCAGCCCACTCCTCCATGCCCACATCCATTACCAAGAATAGTCTGATGACTCGAAATTTGTGACTGACCTGCCCTTTTGAGCCCTAGATTCATATATCTACTTGAAGTTCTCACAGGCACCTCCAACTAGAAGATTCTAATACCGACCTCATCTGCTCCACCTCTTCCCAGCTCCTTTTCCTCTTGGGTTTCCTGTTCCAAAGAGTGATATGCTATCATCTACTCATTGGCCCAAGCTTGGAATGCAGATGTTTCTTAAACTATACTTTCTCTCTGACCTACATTGCCTTACTTCCTTTTACATCTCCTCCTAAATATCTCTCATGTGTGTCCATTTCTTTCCATCCTCCTTCCTGCCATCCTAGTTCAGCATTTGTTCATCACCCAACTGAATTTATGCAACTGCCTTTGAAGTAGTCTCCCACTCTATCTCCTCATCAATCTAAATATGCACGAAGCGAGAATGTTATTTCCAGCATGCAAATTTTACCTGCTTAAAGATCATTTCTGGTACCCATAATTCTCAGTACATTGTCCAAATGCCTTAATATATTACATTACACAAGGCCCATGTTATCTTGCTTCTGACTATCTTGCAGGTCGCCTTTTTCACAGTACACTCCTCCCCCACCTCATACCTCATTCTCCTTCAATATTTTATGCTATCACCACATCATGGAACCAAAACTATATCATGGTTCCCAAACATACCATGTTTCATTCATCTCTGGACTTTTACACATGCCTTTTCCTCTTCCTGGCATGCTTTCCTCCACATACTTTAGCCTACATATCACTTGCTTTTTAGCTGATATATATTTCTGGGAGAATTCCCTTTCTCTCTGAGATATAGTTAGATGTCTCTTCTCTGAAGAAGGCTCTGTACTTAACCCATCATTGTCCTTGCCATTATTATAGTGGAATTCCTTTCTCTGCCAGACTGTAAACTTCTTGAGGGCACAGTTTTAGGGAGGCATTTGGGAGATGTTACATAATAAATATTTAATGAAATGGATGAATAAATAAATAAATAAATAAATAAATAAATAAATAAATAAGACATGCAAAAATAGTATGGGTGTGGAGCTGCTGTGAAGGACCTGGAATCCTACATAGATTAAAAAACAAAAGATATAAGTTTGGGTTGATAGGGCAAGATCACCCCTGGAAAAATTTTTGAATTGACTGAAGTTTTCATGACAATCACCTCTGCAATGATTTCCAAAAGAAGATTCCTAACCCAGATTATAAAAATATGAAGAAATCAAAGATGGCATGTTGGCAGATGTAGGAAAGCAGAAACTTACTAGTTATCAACAAAGGAAAGGCTAGAAGTTGAAGAATCTACTTTTCAATCTATACCTTTTTATACTATTGTGATTTGGAGACTATGCAAATGTATAATGTATCCAAAAATATTTTTAAATAGTAGCTGTTAAAAAAAGAGCTGTTAAGAAATAAAGTTAAAAAGTTAACCTTCTGAATTTAAATTTGCATCAAAAGAATAGAAAAATAAATAATACTGCATTGTATATTTGAAAGTTAAAAATTCTAAACACAAGAAAAAATATTTTTGATGGATGATGGATGTTACTTAAGTTTATTGTAGTAATTGTTTTGCAAAATATACATATATCAAATCATTAAGTTGTATACCTTAAACTAATACAATGTTATATGTCAATTATATCTCAATAAAACTGAGAAAAAAGAAAAAAAATTCAAGGAATTTATAAAAATCAATAAATATGATAATAAATAAATGCATTTTAGCTAAAGAAAAAGTATTGAAAGAATAGGAGATGAGAAAGAATATTTTATTAAAGATGCCAGTTTATTAAAAAATTAATAAAGTTACTACATGTAATATTCTAGAGGTAATTTTCTGGACAACTTTGAACTTGACATCAGTAATCAAAGAAGATAAACATAAAAGTAAATATATTCAAACATTATCTCTCTGATTCCAATTTTCAACCTTCATTAGTTGACATGACTTTTTAATTAAAATAAATTTGCAGTGCTATTTTTTCTCTTGAATATTAATATAGTGGGATTGTATATTTAAATGCAGATATTAAATTCTGTCAACCTTTTTTAAAAATATCAGAGTTTGCTCCTTGAGCCTATTTATTGTATTTTTAATATTATTTTATTATTTTTATAATTACAAAGTAAATGTATTTCACTATAGATACTTTGGAAGATAATTACAAAAAAAAACCCACCAAAAAACAAAGAAGAAACACTTAAACCACCAAGTAATACGATCAACCAGAGCTAATTTCTATTCTATGTTAGTGCTTATATCTAGGCCTGCTATTCATATACTCTGAATCACCCAATACCAAGTTTCTACAAATTTTTATTATTACTACTACTTATATTTATGTTCAGAGTGAGCTAGTTTATATTTCTACTCCATGAAGATTCTATCTCATAAGTGAGGCAGAGAGAATTTAGACCATATTCATTCTTAATCCTATTAATATAAATAGAGTAAAAAAAGTCCCAAAGGGCAGGGGGTTGTAGGGTTAGTGGTCTATAGAATTACCAACTTTTCTTACCTTTTAATATGAAAAAAGGAAGTAGTGCTGCAATTATTGAAATTTGTTCAACCTGTATCATAGAAGACACTAAAGTTGAATCTAAGTTTTAAAAGATTGAAAGAATCCCCTAAACATCCATCTATTTATCCAGCAGATATTCAGCTATTGATGACCTACTGTGACCCAGTTACTGTCCCATATGATGAAGAGATCTTATTCGTGACTCAGGGTCAACCTGAAGGGATACCTTAATTATATCACTTACACAGTGAGCTTTTGATGGCAGATCTGTGTCTTAATCTCAACTCCCAGTGTAGGACCAAATAAAAGAGCTCTCATTTGAAGAAAATTTGAAGACTACATTTTTCACAGAGGTCAGTCTGAAGGCTGATATTATTTATTATTAATAATTGAAGCCAATTATAGAACAGCTAAGGTTTTGTGCCAAGTGCATTTAGATATTACTTCATTTAATATCCCCATAATTTTCTAATAGCCATCTAACGTTAACCCCATTTTAAAGATTTGAAGATTTAAGTGACTTGTTCACTGTCACATAGCCCATGGCTATGGAGGAAAATTTTGAGGGCATGTTTGTAAACTTCAAAGCCTGCATTCCTCCTATGGTCTCCACTATCTCTTGCTAATCTCCAGAATGTGTAGAGTATCAGAGGGTTTAAGACTGTGGACTGTGAAGTCAACCTAATGAGATTTGAATTCCTATCCCAATACTTGCTGTGTACCCTTCGACCAGCCTATGTAACCTTTTAAAAATTTCAGTTTCCTCATCTGTAAAATGAAGACAACAGTACCTATCTCATAGGGCTACTGTGAGAATTAAATAAAGTAATTCACATAATTCACATGAAAGTACTTACCATGTAATAATTGCTCAATGAGAGTGAGCTATTACTATTAGTGTGAAGACATTAGCTTATTCCATTTTCTTTAAATTAATTGTTTAAATATACAATATACTTTATAATTTGCAAGTTTTATATATAACATATATCATAGATATGATAGATAAAAAGAGATAGATGATAGATAGATGATAGATACAGATATAGCTATAGCTACACAGATATAGATATGGTTATTTCTGTTCTTCTTTAATTATCTTTAGATAGGCCAGTTTGTGATGCTCTAGGGCTTCAGTTGTTGTAGGCAATTGGTTGAACCAGATCATTTCTTTTTTTCCTTTCTAGTTGTATAAGCTTCTGACACTATGAGACTACTTTAAAGACAATAACTCTGTAGGTATTTTTAAAGTCCTGCTGTTGTGAGCCTTGAAGTCAAACCAAGGAAGTTAAACTTTAAGGCAAATGCGCTATCAAGAAAAATGGATGAGGGGGCAGCCCATAGGCTGGCCCATCTTCACTCCTGCAGATTGCATTCCTGACAAGAGAACTGGCATAAAGTGAAGGCTTCCTGTTAGGTCAATGGATTTGGTAATGGAAGTTGCGTCATGATTACACAGAAAAAAATCCCTGACCAATAGCAAAGGCTGTCACAAAGACACATAAATGACAACAGCTAGTAGCAATAAGAGGGAGAATGTTACTAACTTCAGAACTTATGGGCACCGCTTGCAAACTCAGGATGCCAATATGCCAATAGGATAAGTGAGGGTACATAAGCTGAGAAATTAGTACAGCAGATAATTAACTTAAGTTTCTGTTGGTAATTTTACCTTGGCGTTTTTTGTTTTATGTGCTCTTTTCTCTGGAATCTACATTCATGCATTCATGTTAGACACGAATCTATTTTGTGGAAGATTAGTTTTGGTTACATCTAGTCATGAATCATATACACGTTAAGTATTTCAAGCAGTTTTGCTCACGAGATCAATAGTGACACCCAGGATTGCTCAGCAGTTTCAGTCTGAGGAATTGGAGGCACTCTTTCCCCCATAACTAATGGATTTGAAATACTGGTATGTGTGCTTTTTTTGCGAGGAGTGGGGAGCATATTTTCCAGAAGCTATTGCGAGCCCACAAACACGACACCATACTTATTTTAAATGACATAGAACAAAATATCCCCGTTAGTAGGGAAAAGGTTTCTATTTTAAAATATCCCAACTTAGTGGATTTTGAAAAATGTATACAGCACATTTGAGATGTGGGAGGAATGTTATTTGTTATTGTAAAAACATTTGATAAGTGATCGATCTATGCCGATTCTCATCATTTTGTGAAGTATAGAAGTGTATTCAAACCCCTCAATATTAGAGAAAAGGGGTGGCAATGTTACCCACTCCGCTACTTTTTTTATGTTTGTCTGGCATCAATCTTGCAAAGGATTAAGTTAACATCTCTAATTCTGACTGTAACCCTGGGCTGTGCTGTTATCTGAAGGTATGTTAATAGTGCTGCACTAGTTGTTAGCCTATCCCCTCAGCCTCGAGAGTTCATTAGGCTCTCTGAGAGGTGCAGAAGAGGTGCAGGAAGCCAGTGCAAGTTATTCATCAGCTTATGACTCAATTCTAATCACTTCAGCTGTGTGACTGACAGAGAAATGCTCTCCACTGTGATTGAGGGTATTGATTTCCCCAACCCCTTTCGGGGCACACTGGAGAGACACAATC